>NC_133429.1:813092-898747 GCF_011762505.2 Arvicanthis niloticus | reverse complement strand
TTCAGTTGATCGGATTCCTATGACCCAGCCTGGGAGTTGTGCACGGGCCCAGATCCATGTGCCTGATGAATGAAATACAGTTCTTATTGTGTATGCATGGTGTACCAGGCGTGTTGTGCAGGGCGGTGCATTCTGCTCAGCCTCAGCACGGCCCTCTGGAGCTGTGTCTGGAAAGTATATATGAAACCCATTGTGCATATGAGGAGGGCCGAGGCCCCAACATGTGAGATCTAGATCAGTACCATAGGTGGATAATGGCGAGGCAGGCCTGGGATTCAAGTTCGGGGTGAGACTTGACAGCCACTGGAGCGAAGCAAATAGATGGATAGACAGGTAGGCCGGAGGAGTGAAAGGGAGAGAGGATGCCTGCGTGGATGAATGAAGGAGTGAGCCGACGAATTTTGCCCATGAAAAGACGTGTTAGTGAATGGGTGGTGAGGAAATTATTGAGCGAATGGGTGAATGAAAACATTAACAAATGTGTGTTGGAGAGAACGAATGTGTGAATGTGTGAAACGATGGATGAACGAATTAATGAAAAGATAGGCAGGAATGTATGAATGAATGAATGAATAGATGAATGAATAGATGATTGGAAGGTGATAGCTGAATGAATGATAGGCCACCTGCCCATCATTCTAAGTAAGGTGAGCTGGAGGTGAGGAGTTAGCGGGTTGACACCGGATAGGGACCATCCGGGAGGTGAGGGTCGGAGCCTGAAAGGGGGATGGAGCGTGTCAGTGCGGGAGTGAGCGCGGTAGTGGGGAAGAGCTGCTTTTATAGCGGGCGAGCCGGCCTTGGGAAAATGGGATTCACTCATGGAAAGGATGTGAGCGGGGTGGGGTGGGGGTTGCTGAGCTTTTGTGGGAGGGGCCTGGAATCTGGGGAGAAGCTGGGCGGGCTCTGTGCCTAAGGAGGATGTGGAGCGTGCCTGAGACTGGTAAGGGAGGGTGCGGAATGTGGGGAAGAGTTGTGAGGAGCCTGTGCCTCGGCAGGAGGGCGGAGCTCCTCGGGCGAGGAGATGGGCGTGGTCTGATCTGGCCCCGCCCATCTCCGGTTCGCCATGAAGCAGCTGTGCTTGTGCGCTGCTGCCTCCTTCGCGGTAGGCGTTTGGGTCCCTCTGCACCTTCCCCTCCTTCCTAGAAAGAAGCTCGGCGGGGGCGGGGCGCCTGTGGAGCCTGGGCGGGAGGTGGAAGGGCCGCGCCGAGGGCGTCCGTGCAGGCGCGGGTCAGGCAGGCCGTTGCGGGATTGCAGGTCTGGAGGACACCGTGGACAGTGACTTGGAACAGTCCATGTTCCTGGGCAGTGAGTTTAAAAACACTCGCGGCTGCAGTTGTGTGCTGGCAGGCCTTGTGCTACCGGGGGCAATGGAGCTTTGGCTGAGCAGCTGCGAAGGACGGGGCGAGGTCGTGGGCGCTGGAGGATAGTTGAAAAAGGCCAGTCACCCTTCTTTACACCCAGTCTCAAAAACTAAGACAGTAAAAATAATTGTGAATGAGGCGCTTGGCACCCACCAAGCCCTGGCTTCCATCCCCAGCACTGCATAAACCAGGCGTGGTGTTCCACACCTGTCATCCCTGCCTTGAGGACTGGGAGTCAGGAAGTTCAGGAATTCAAGGTCATCCTTGACACACAGAGAGTTTGAAGCCAGCATAGGCTCAATGAGATCCTGACTCAAAAAACAAAGCAGGGCCATTGAGATCCTGGCTTTAACCCAGCACCTTGGGGGATTTCAGGCTACCGTGGTCTACATAAGAGACATGCTTTTTTTTTTTTTTTTTTTTTTTTTTGGTTTTTCAAGACAGAGTCTCTCTGTAGTCCTGGCTGTCCTGGAACTCACTCTGTAGACCAGGCTGGCCTCGAACTCAGAAATCCACCTGCCTCTGCCTCCCAAGTGCTGGGACTGGGATTAAAGGCCGTGCGCCACCACTACCCGGCGAGACATTGCTTTTTTTAAAAAAAAGTGATATCTTGTTAAGGCACACAGAGGTGGTTTGAGGAGGATTGATATTCTGGAAGCTGCCCTGGTGGTGGGCCTGGAGACACAAGCTGGGGGATGCAGGTTTTCAGAGGACACTGTCTCGAGGCCCCCAGCCCAGGACCACCTATCCCAACAGCTCCGGCTCAGCCCCACTGACCTCAGCTCCTGCCCCACCCTGTGGCCGGTGCCCTATCCCGAAACCCGCAGCCAGAGGCAGGCGCCAGGCAAGTGCTCAGGGGGTGGGGTGGGGGAGAGCCTGGAGCAACTGCCCCTGTTCCTTGGTGGGGAGGGGACATCGACCCACTCAGTCCCTCGCACCTCTGGGTGTGCCACCGCAGGGTCAAGACTGGGGCAAAAGTGACCAGCGACTGCTCCAGGCAGTGGAGAGCAACGATGTGGCCAGAGTGGCCTCGTTGATCACCCACCAAAGGGCTGGTGCCTACAAAACTGGACCCCGAGGGCAAGTTCTGCGTGAGTGTCCAAGCCCTGGGGCTGGGATGGCTTCTGGACATTCTTCTGGAATTGACCCCTGACTCATGCCTCTAGGTTCCACTTAGCTGCCATGAGGGGTGCGGCGGGCTGTCTGGAAGTGATGCTGGCTCAAGGTGACGATGTCATGAGCACCGATGGAGCAGGTACTCCGGACACGCCCCTGGTGGATGGGCAGGGCCTGCATCAGCTGTCCGGAAGCAGAGACCACAAGGTCCAGCTGTGGGATCTCCGTGTCCACACTGGGGTTGTAGCTCAGTAGGTAGGACATTCACCAAACATGAGGGAAGTCCTAAGGTCTGTCCTCTGAACTACTGGTGCACACCTGACATCCCAGCATCTGTGTGGGGCACTAGATGGGGGAGTTCAGGGTGATCCTCAGCTACTTATGAACTGGAGGCCAACCTGGGCTAGATGAGAACCCATTAAAACAAAAGTAAAAGACCCCTCTGATGGCAGCACCAGGCTGCAGAGGCAGGGTGATCCCTGTGGGTTCTAGGCCAGTCTAGATTACTTGGGACATTATTTCAGAAACAAAGATAGCAAAGGAATATAGCAGTAAAAGGGCCCCTGGGAAGAGCAGAGTTTTAAGAAGCAGGTGAGTTTGGACATTCAGGTTTGGGAGGCATCTGAGAATACCTGGAGGCCACTCTTCTTCTCTTCTCCCCTCAGGTTACAATGCTCTTCACCTGGCAGCCAAGTATGGGCACCCAGAGTGTCTGAAGCAACTCTTGGAGGTCCTCATGTCCTTTCCCTGTCCATACTGAATTCCAGCTATTTCTCCAAACCCCAGCTGCTCCTGGTCCCCAGCCCTGCCTTGTCCCTTTGTTACAGTCATCAAAGTAGGGTTATCTGGAGGGCTGGAATATGGGTTCTAGGGAAGGAAGATGGGGGAGGGAGAAAAAGAGCCCGAGAGGCTGGAGAGATGGCTTAGTGGTTACAGCACCGGCTGCTCCTGCAGACGACTGGGATTTGATTCCTACTATCCCCCATGGAGGCTCATAGCCATCTGTAACTCCAGTTCCAGGAGATCGGACGCCCCCTTTTGGTTTTCTCAGGCATTACACTCACATACACATACATACAATTTAAAATAGATCTTCAAAAATAATCAATTTGTGGGTCTCGGCAGGTAGATAGAAACATTTGCCTCAAGCCTGATCTGATTTTGTTCCCTGGGAGGCACACGGAAGGAAGGAACAGACTCCCACAGTTTACCTTCCAATCTCGGCAGTGTGCTGCGCCCTGTGTGAACATGCACATGCCCAGAAACTCAACAGGGAGTTATGGGAAAGAACCTGGGAGAAAGCAGGGCCCAAGGGAGCAGGGGAGGACAGGGGGACATCAGCCACTTAGGAAATAGAGATGGCATCACCTGTCACTCCTTCCTAGGCTTCCTGCGTGGTAGACATTGAGGACAGCAGTGGGTGGACAGCCCTTCACCATGCAGGTAGGTACAGCCATGTTCTCCCAAATTCAAGGAAGGCCCTCTGCCAGTGAGCCATACCCACAACCCTTACGAGGCGGGGCTCCTCTGTGACCACGCCCTCATGAGGCGGGGCTCCTCCGTGACCACGCCCCCACTGGGATTCTAGACAGGGACTGCACAACCAGGCCCCCAGCTCTCTTGCTGGGGGAATTCTGGGGGGGTGGGCTTTCTCTCTCTGACCTGCAGCTTCTGGCCTTTTCTTAGTTTTAAAAGAATGTGTGTTCATTTATCCCTGTGTGTGGCCTGTGGAAGTCAAAAGGCAATCTTATGGTGTCGTCAGGCACCCTCCACATCCTTTGAGACAGGCTCTCTCACACTGTAAGCCTGGTTGGCTGAGCAGTGAGCCTCTGCTCCTCTGCCTCCTGGTGCTGAGTCACAAGCACGCACTCCCATACCTGACTCATGTGGGTTTCAGGAATGAGGCGCAGGGCCTCACCCTTCCCAGCCCTCTTCTTACTTTGATAGAGTCTCTCTCTGTAGCCCAGGCTAACCTTGAAGTCAGGGGGTCCTACTGCCTCAGCCTCTGGGTTTCTGGGTGATGGATGTGGGCCACAATCCGGGTCTGCTTCACTTCTTTTGATGAGTGTGCAGTTCGGTGATCAGCCCTGAATGCAGTCCCCATCTGAACCTGGCCCTTTGCCCACCACACAAAGAAGTCAGGCACATGTCCTAGTGGGGGACCCTATTTCCTGGACCCCAAAGCCTAGTCTCTGGGTGTACAAAGTGGGGTGCCTAGAACCCTAATTCTTTCCAGGGTCTCCTGGGTGTCTTGAATGCAGGTAGTCCCTCCAGCACACCCCTCAAACTCAGACTCCATCCTCAGAGCAATTAAGGACTTTACTGGAGCCCATGAGCACAGGGCCTAGGTCAGAGGCCTGTTCCTGGGGACAGCACACTTGGGTTTACTTTGGAGGTGTCAGCCACTAATTCCCCAGTCAGAGTGGAACCACCAGGTGGTGTCAATGCCAATAGGGGATATCTTAAAAATTAAGTTGCATGTATTCATTTATTGTGGGGTTAGGGACATTCCTGTCATGATGCTTGTGTGACAGTCAGAAGGTGACTTGGGAGCTGGTTATCTCTCTCCCAGCTAGGCCCTGGGCCTTGAACTCAGGTCATTTGGCAGCAAGCACTTTTACCAACTGAGCCATCTTTTTGACCCAGTTTTTAAAAAGTTGTTTTTATTTGATTTTAAATTTTCGTGAAAATATATTTTTAAAATTATTTTATGTGTGTGAGTGTGGTTTGGTTGCATGTATGGCTGTGTTCCTCATAAGTGCCTGGTGCCATCAGAGGCCAAAAAGGGCTGTCAGATCCCTGGAACTTTTACATACATGAGCTGCCATGTGGGGGCTGGGAATTGAACCTGGGTCCTCTGTGAAAGTAGCCAGTGCTCTAACTACTGAGCCATTGCTCCAGCTCTGAGGTTTTAGTTGAGGTCTCAATCCGTCTTCCAGCCTGGGCCTCCAGCTGCTAGGATGACCAGTGTTAACTGCTATATTGTACAGTGAGTTCTAGGCCAGCCTAGGCTACAGCCTAAGACACTGTCTCAGCCACATAGTATCTTGGCAGGCAGCTGTCTCTCCAACCACTTTTCTTTTTCTTGTCTGTCCCAGTGGCTGGTGGTTGCCTGTCCTGCTCAAAGCTGCTCTGTTCCTTTAAGGCACATATGAACCCTCGGGACCGGGTGAGCTGCTGGGATCACATTGGGTGGGGTGACAGTGTTATCCTGTGGTAGATGCCCACCATGGGCGGCATCCTAGGCATCGTGTGCAAAGCATGGGTGAGACTCATGCCATTTCATGCTCTCTACCAGTCGGGTGCCACGCCCCTCATCATAGCGGCTCAGATGTGTCACACAGATCTGTGCCGCCTCCTCCTACAGCAGGGGGCTGCCACAAATGACCAGGACCTGCAAGGCAGGTGAGCACTTCCTCCCGACCTTTCCACCATATGCTGTGGGATTTGGGGCAAACATCTGGCCCTCTTTAGCTGGCGACCCAGTTGCCCCTTCCTCCTTGTTCTTCCTGGCCTGGGTATAGAGACAGGTGTAGGGTGTGGGGGACAAACCTCTGCCTCCTCAGCAGTTCCTTTACCCCACAGGACAGCCTTGATGCTGGCATGTGAGGGGGGCAGCCCTGAGACTGTTGAAGTACTCCTGCAGGGTGGAGCCCAGCTGGGCATCACTGATGCACTGGGCCAGGATGCCACTCACTATGGAGCCCTGACTGGAGACAAACTCATCTTGCAGCTTCTACAGGAGTCTGTACAGCGCCAGTCACCTCCTAGTGGTATGCAAGCCTACCCCTGCTCTCCTAGGCAGTTTCTGGACATCCCCTTATACGTTACTGATAGTTTTGAGGTACCCCAGTCTGCTGAGTCATGAACATTCTCATGCTTCCTAACTCAGGGCAGTTTCAAGAAGCCCCAGTGGTCTGAGGGTCCACTGTGACTTCCTGGGTCATCCTTAGTATGGAGACTCTGCCTTTCCTAAGAGGTCAGGAAGCTCCCCTGCCGAGTCTCAGAGTCAAAGGCCTTCCTCACTCAGGATTCCACCCATAGGTCTACCTTACTCAGAGGCTGGATTTTGTGGTGTCCGACTAGGAGACCGGAGCAGTTAGATCTGAGTTTGAGGTTAGCCTGGGGTACAGAGTGAGACTCACAGTATGAACAAAAGAAGCTCTAACGCTGGGAAGCTTTGAGAGCCCTTGGAATATCTTGGGTTGGCCAGTGACCTTTCTAGAGCCGAGAACACAGAACTGGGTGCCAGATTGTCTCCTCTCTCTCCCCAGCCTCTCTAGAGGATGACTCCGGAGAGGCCTCATCTCAGGTAAAAGTCCGAAAGGTGTGAAAGTCCCATGCCCTGTGCACCACATACTGTCCCCTGACCTACAGGAAGATATATATGTATATGTACAGGGTTCTGTCATGGCCCCTATCCAGGATCTGCCCCTGCTCAGTGGCAGTCAAGTGAACACCAGCAGTCCTACCCACTGGAGACAGTGGGACTGGGATCATTCAGGGCTGCTTCAGACAGAGCAAGAGTGGGCCTGGCCACTTTCCACACCCCTGCCCTGGGTCTGTTGTGTCTCAGGCTTAACGGGGAATAGAAAATGACATAGAAGCTGACAGAGCCAGGGAAAGTATACACAGTGAACCACACCATCTAGAGTAAGTGGGAAGACACAGGGTCCTTCACAGCAGGAAGGCAGGGGGCTGAGGATGCTGACAGCACATGGCGGTCACACTGTACCCATGTACTCCCCCGCGCTCTGCCCACACCAGAACTCAGTGTCCAGCCATGAGAAGCAAGGAGTCCCCAAGAAGAGGAAGGCACCCCAGCCTCCAGCCAGCATGCCAGTTCCTGTAAGAGTTAGGGGAAGCCTGGGGCAAGGTGGGGTTCTGCTAGCCCTAGAGACTTTACCTAAAGTGGTGTCCCCTGGTGGGGAGGGGACAGGACGACCGGGATGCTTATGAGGAGATTGTACGTCTGAGACAAGAGAGAGGCCGGCTCCTGCAGAAGATCAGGGGCCTGGAACAGCACAAGGAACGCAGGAGGAAGGAGGTCAGGAGGCTGCAGGCCCTGCAGTCTGGGGGCGGGGGAACAACTCCCTGGGCTACCATACCACCTACCTTCCTCTCCTTCCTTCTCCCTCTTCCTCACTCTCCCTTTGCTCCTGACACTCAGCCCTCTCCTTGGCCTTTCAACAATCCAGGCTCTGTTCAGCCCCAGGGCCTTTGCCCATGCTGTTTGCAGTATAGAATTGCTGTCCCTCCAGCTGTCCCCAAGGCTCCCTTTCTCCAACATCTTCCCTGCCACCATATTGAAAATTGTACCCTCCTTTTCAGCTTTGTTCATTTTAACCAGAGCACTCTACCACTCAAAGGCTCGCCCACGAGGGCAGGCTCAGGTGAAAGTGCTGAGCTCAGGGTGGATGAATACTGGATGGGAGTGGCCCACGGTATACGAGGAATGTATGAATGAGTGACTGCTTGCATGCATGAATGAATGAATGGCCCAGAACAAGATGTGCTATGCAGCAGGCACTGTACCAAAGTGCCCTGAGTGGAAGAACAGAATGGGGTCTGACAGTCACAGTGGCACACAGTAGGTGCTCACTGTACGTGAAGAAAAGACATGGCTACCAGACACTAGGTGGTACATGGCCATCCAGTCCCAACCACTTCTACCTGCAGCCCCTGGAGGCAGAGGCCAGCTCAGTGCACAGCCTGGAGAGACAGGTAGGTGGGGAGGGCACAGCCAGTGTTTGGGAGGGTCCAGTGTCCTGAAGTCCTCAAGTGCTGACCTCCGTCTCTGTAGGTACAGGAGCTGCAACAGATGCTGGCAGAGAAGCAGGAGGAAAAGGAGAGTCTGGGCCGGGAGGTGGAGAGCCTGCAGAGCCGCCTGTCCCTGCTGGAGGTGGGCGGGGCTTGGCAGTGCAGAGCCACAAAAGGAGGGTGTGCAGAGGGGTCAGAGTGTTGCTGTAGGGGCAGGGCAAGAGGCTGGGTGGGTTGGAGCTTGGAATGGACGTAGAGGTGTAGGGGAAAGCAGGGGGTGAGTGGGGAACGGGGGTATCATCAAAGTGTGTTGTGCCAGTGTTGGGAGGTACAAGGGGCGGGGTCATGGCATAGGTGGGGAGTGTGGTAGAGTGTGGGCAACTCTGACACGCCAGAACTTCACCTATGCAACGCAGTGCAGCCCCACACATGACTTCCATAAAATCACACACTTGCCAAGACTTCTGCAAACACACACATGCAAAGATGGCAGCCTCTCTGACACACACATCACACACGCCTCAAACATATAAATATAGCAGTCACACACAGGCCACAGCCCTCACACAAACACCCACACACTGTTCAACCTGTGCAATTAGAGTTAGCGATATAGACCAGTCAAGAAGGAGGTTGCTGCCACCCCTACTGACCTGAGTTCACTCCCCATGTGATGGGAGGAGAGAACCAATTCTCGAGTTGTCTTCTGACTGCCACCTTGTACTGTGGCATGTGTGCACTCCTGCAGACACACAAAATAAACGTGATAAAATATCCGTACAAGCACGTAATCACACAGACACACAGAGGTGAGCATGTACTTGGGGATGTGCTGGGATTCAAACCCAGACCCTTGACTCTATGGCCAGAGTGTGGCTCAGTGGTGAGTACTTGCCTAGCGTGTGCTAGCCTGCGCCCTTGTCCAAACCTGCATCTCATTAGAAGGGGAAGGGCCATTTGGGTGCTCAGCGAACACAGACACAGCCAGTTGGGAGTTGCCTCCGCCCCGGCGTTGTGTGGGTATATGGACATTGTCCGTTTGGGGGATCTAAAGTCTCTTGTCAGTAAGGGGCAGGATCTGAAGGTCTACTTTGTGCTGGACTCCTAGAATGAGAGAGAAAACACAAGCTATGATGTGGCCACCCTGCAGGATGAGGAGGGTGAGCTGCCTGACTTCCCAGGTGAGATCTGCCCCCTCTATCCCACCCTCCCTGCTGCCTACCCGGGATCCTGAGGGGTGGATGGCCACGTGGATACAGAGCCACGACCATAGCTTCCCGTGGCAGAGGCGTGTGATCCCCACTGAGCAGCTCCCGACTGTCCCTCATGGTGTGTGTCCCCCAGCCTGACTCAGTGCTGTTCTCAACCCTGCCAGGAGCTGATGCACTGCTGTCAAAGAACCAGAGTCCATCAGCAGAGGCCATGCTTGCTTCCCTACAGGAGCAGGTGGCTCAGCTCACCAGGCAGAACCAGGAGCTGCTGGAAAAGGTCCAGGTGGGAAAACTGAGGCAGTGGACATCTCTGCAGACCGCGGGGTGGGCAGGGAACACGGTGAGCCTACCACTTAGCCTGCCTGCCTCCCCACCCCCAGATCCTTGAGGAGTTTGAAAAGGACGAGGCGCAGATGGTGGAAGAAAGTCAGCCCGAGGTCGTCCCCCTGGTCTTGTATGAATCCTTACGGGCAGAACTTGAGCAGGTTCGGAGGCAGCACACAGAGGCCATGCATGCGCTGCAGCTGCTGCAGCAGCAGCAGGGGGAGCCGCCGAGGGCCCCTGGAGGAGAAGAGACGGCACACCAGGACATCAAGGACAAGGGAATCACTATCCAGAATGGACCCAGCATCCCAGACCTCAATGGCGTCACGTATACAGAAACCACAGCAAGTGGAATGGAACTCCAAGCAGAAGGCTCCAAGGGCGTCTGGAACACTGAAGCGGGGGCTTCAGAAGCAGGACCCACAGAACCCGAGGCTGCAGGTTCAGAGGCCACGGGGCAAGATGGAGTGGCAGCCGAGGCAATGGACACTAGTGCTATTATGGCTGAGGCCCTAAATGTGAAAGCTGGAGGCGACAATGCTGAAAGTGAGCCAGTGGCTGTAGGAGATACAGGAGGAAAAGAGAACCCAGGAACGAAGGCTGATGGGGTGGATGTGTTGCAGGCTGGGCTCACAGGCACAGCGATCAGAAACATAGAGGCCACCGGAGTGCGGGATACAGGAATTCAGGATACAGGGGTAGAGGCCACGGCAGTGAGGACCACTGGAGTGCAGGCCACAGTGGCGGAGG
This sequence comes from Arvicanthis niloticus, assembly GCF_011762505.2. Lineage (NCBI taxonomy): Eukaryota > Metazoa > Chordata > Mammalia > Rodentia > Muridae > Arvicanthis > Arvicanthis niloticus. The sequence continues at coordinate 888,225 of NC_133429.1, read as the reverse complement.
TCATAGGGGTGAAGGTCACAGGAGTGCAGACCACAGCGATAGAAGCCACAGGAGTCAAGGACACTACCACGGGGGCCACGGAAGCGCAGGCCAACTGCTGGCAGGCCAGGGAGGCAGACAGCACTGGAGCGCAGGACACAGCTATGGAGCCCACGGGCGCACAGGCCACTGTGACAGAGACTACGGAAGCGGAGAGCGGCGGCACGGAGGACCCCTGCGCTGCGGTCCTGCAGCCGGGGGCGGCGGCGGCGGCGCTGCAGGCCGAGCTGGAGACCCGGATCCGAGGTCTGGAGGAGGCGCTGCGCAGGAGGGAGCGGGAGGCTGGCGGCCGAGCTAGAGGCTGCTCGGGGCCGTTTTGCCGAGGCGGAGGCAGAAGCGGAGGAGGCGGCCCGTGGGCGGAGCCGCCAGCTAGAGGCGCTTCGGGAACTGCTGGCCACGGCTACGGCCACGGGCGAGCGTGCACGCGCAGAGGCCGCCGAGTTGCGCCAACAGCTGGCTGCCTCCGAGGCTCGGGTCGCCGAACTCAGCTCTACACTGGACACCGCCCGCGAGGAGCTGGAGCGCACGCGCGGGGCCTCAGTTCCTGCGGACGAGCACGAGCACGCGCTGGGAGCCCTGCGCGAGCACGTGACCCGGCTGCAGGCTCAGCTGGCCGACCTGGCGCGCAGGCACGAGAAGACTAGCGCAGAAGTCTTCCAGGTGAGGCGCATGCGCCAGGCTGTCCTTTCGCAGGATTTCCGCGTGGGCCTGGGCGTCTGCGTGAATGTCTGTACACGTACGCAGTGTTCCTGAGGCCAGAAGAGGGCGTCTGATTTACTGGATGTTGGAGTTACAGACAGGAGCCACCGTGTGGGTATTGGGAACCGAACCGAGGTCTTCTGCAAGAGCAGTGTTCTAACCCCCTGTGCTATTTCTCCAGTCTGTAATATTTTTATTTAGATTTAATTTATTATTTTCTATGTGGTGCACACACATGGCATGGTGGGAAAGTCAGGTGGCAGCCTGTGGGACGCAGTCCTCTCCTCACCATGTGAACCCTGAGCACCAACCAAGGCTATTAGGCTTAGCTGCAAGCACCTCCACCCTCGAGCCCTGATGTGTGTGTTGTATTTGTGTAGCAGAGACTTGTGTAGTCCAGGCTGATCTTGAATGCGTCATCCTTTAGCCTCTACCTTCCAATTAGAGGGATGATGGTAGGACCTGTTTACACAGAGGTGCATGCTGGGCCAGCGCTCTACCCGATGAGCCCTATCTGAGTTGAAAATTTTGTTATTGCTAACTAGGTGACTCAGAGCTGCACAGTGAGGCCCTGAGTCAACAAAACAAAAAGCGAGCAAACGTCCTTAAAAGGGAGTGTGTGTGTGTCTTTTGTTTTGTTTTGTTTTGTTTTGTTTTTTGAGACAGGGTCTCTCTGTGTAGCCCTGGCTGTCCTGGAACTCACTCTGTAGACCAGGCTGGCCTCGAACTCAGAAATCCGCCTGCCTCTGCCTCCCAAGTGCTGGGATTAAAGGCATGCGCCACCACCGCCCGGCGGCGTGTCTTTTGAGAGTCTCTCTCAATTCTTGGGTTGGCCTTGAAGTCACAGTGTAGCCTTGGAACTCCTAATCCTCCTGCCTCAGCTTCCTGAGTACCTGTGTCACAGGCTTGTACCACAAATGAGGACGCCAGGACACAAAGAGGCCTAACTCCCTGTCCAGGGTCAAACATCTAGTAGTCAGTGGTTCTTGGCAGGACCAGCGTGTTCCGGTCGGGTGGGAATCAGAACCTCCCTTGACGTGGAATGGTATCAGCTCAGCATGGAAGGGTGGGAACAGCCCAAGGATCCAAGCCTCTGTGGGGTCTAAATGTCCCGAGAGTCACGTGTGGGCTTGGGCCACAGGTGCAGCGTGAGGCATTGTTTATGAAGAGCGAGAGGCACGCAGCCGAGGCCCAGCTGGCCACGGCCGAGCAGCAGCTCCGGGGGCTTCGTACAGAGGCCGAGAGGGCGCGCCAGGCCCAGAGCCGTGCCCAGGAGGCCCTGGACAAAGCCAAGGAGAAGGACAAGAAGGTGGGTTCCCTCCTTGCTAACTGTTGGTGCCCACTAACCCGAGATTACACAAAACTGAAGAACCTCCCAGCCAGCAAGGTCTTGAGAATTTGGCCCATTTCTCACGTGGGAAACTGAGTCCCAGAGAAGAAAGAAAGTCTCAGCTGGATTCACTCTTGGTGTCAATGCTCAAATGCATCATGGTAACCATGGTAACAGATATCCAGCCCTTACTGTGTTCTCTAATTATCCCCATTCGAAGTAAGGGGCACAGAGAGGTGATAGCACTCAAAGAAGGTCACATGGCCATGAAATGGGTTATAAGCTGGGATTTGAACCCATTTATACATTTGAAAAATGTTTAAAATTTCACATATTTACTTATGTTGGGCTTGGGGCATGCATGTGTGGTCAGAGGACAACTTGCCTGAATCCATAGTGTTCAACCATGTGGGTCCCAGGGATTAAACTCAGGTAGAGAGACAGCTTGGCAGCAAGTGCCTTTGCCCTTGGGCTGTATAATCAGCTCCCAATTTTATGTTTTTGGGTATGCCCTTCGTGTGCATGTGCATGTATGGAAATCACAGGTCAACGATGGGCATCCCATACAATGAGATAAAAACCTCAGGTTGGGTTTATGGGCTACTGGGTATGGCAGACAGCCCAGACCCTAAATTTGTCTAAGGTGTGCCAACATAGGCCTTAAGATAAGGGGATGAATGGTGTTTTTCTATGAAGAACCAAAAACAAAACAAAAACCAGTATTTATTGACCTGGAGGCCCCATAATGTCTGGTTCCTGTTTGCTGTGAGCAGACATGGTTATGGGGCAACAGGACTTTGTTAGTGAGAGTCACGTGCGGTTTGGACCCTCTAAGGGCCACAAAGTAGGTCTTTCTTTGGATTTTCTTCTCTCCAAATATTTAAAAAACTGAGGAGTGTTTTAAGCCCTGGCTGTATAAATACAGAGTTTTTGTCAAGTTCTCACAGCATTCGCCTTAAATGACTAAATTCCTGGACTGTTCTGACAACCAGGAGCTCAGAGTCTGAGTCAGCTCAGCTCCTTGGTCGAATTAGTGACCCTGTGCCAAACTTCCCAGGAAAGGTGCAGAGGTCCCTGGTCCCTGCCTAGCTCAGCGTGACCACTCACAGGGTCCCCTCCCCTTACCAGATCACAGATCTGTCCAAAGAAGTCTTTACACTGAAGGAGGCTCTGAAGTTGCAGCAGTCCACCCCAGCCAGCTCCAAGGAGGAGGAGGAGGCCCTACGTGGCCAGGTGACAGCCTTGCAGCAGCAGATACAGGTACTGGTTCTGTATCGTGGGCAGGGGTGATGGGAACCACAGACAGGCAGTCGGCATAGATGGCTGGCAGGGTGCAGGCTGGGCAGGGGATATCAGACCTCAAATTCACAATGTACACAAGGATGACCTTGAACCTCTGATCCCTCCCTCTCCCATGTGTCCACAGGAAGAGGCCCGGGAGCACGGGGCTGTGGTGGCTTTATACCGTACCCATCTCCTGTATGCCATTCAGGTGAGTCCCCTGCCTCCTGACTCCATCTCTGGGTACCTACCTGGCTTTATCGTTTCTCTGCACCACCTGGGCTTCAGTTTCTCCTGTTTAGAGCCAGCCTCATGGCTTCTGGGGACATCCCGTGCACTGACCTATTTCTTAGGGCATTGACTCCCTTGGGTTTGAATAGAGAGATTTGCAAGGGACAGGGAGCACCCAGCAGGAGCACCAGGGTGTGACTCTGCCTCTGTTGTCTCCCACCTCACCAGGGACAGATGGACGAGGATGTACAGAGCATTCTCAGCCAGATCCTGCAGATGCAGCGGCTTCAGGCTCAGGGTCGCTGAGGACACAGCTCAGCCGTTCAATCTTCACTCTTCACCTCTGCAAGCTGAAGCCACAGACACCACCTATCCCAGCTTCCAGGGGTGAACTGACTCAACACTCAGTGGGACACCAGCCTGGGCCTTAGCGATGGCGGCCAGCTGACCACCCCACAGCTCCCTGTGGTCTGGCCCTCTGCTTCCCATCACCACAGCCCCCTGTAGTCTGGCCCTCTGCTTCCCAGCACTCCGCATTTGATATATTGGGAGTCCTGATATCCCACTCAGGAGGACAAGCCCATTGTGTGTGTGTGTGTATGTGTGTGTAAAAGAGAGGGGGGCAGGCATAACCAGTGTGACACACTAGGGGAGGGCAGGGATGGGGCAGGGGACTCAGAACACAGTTTGATCTTCTGACTCCAGAACACAATTATGGCAATAAATATGAGTGCACTGCAATATTTAAAGAAACCAAGGAATAGAGTTGTATTTCAGGGGTGGAGACCCTACCTAGAACCCTTGGGGAGGAGGCGGGGTTGAACCCTATGACCACTCTAGAGGTGGTGGGGGCTAGGACAATTGAGGCAGACTAAAATCATGCAATAGCCATCTTTATTCAAAGTCCCGGACTTATAAGCTCTCAGGTTTAAGAAAGGTTGCATGAGGACAGCCAGGGCTACAATGAAACCCCCTCAAAAAAACAAAGAATAAGAACAATAAGAATAATATGAAGAAGAAGAAGAAGGAGAGAAGAAAAGAAGGAACATGTTTTTCCTTAGAGGTCTAAACATTTGTTTGAATACAGCAGCAGGCAATGATGACTAATCTGAAGTAATCTCACTCCTATGGAATAATGCTGGTACGGGCATGAATACACTGAGGCCACAAGATTCTTGCCTTGTTTCTTGGAGTGTTCTTATAGCATTCGCAATTCTCCTTAAATGACTGGATTCCTGGACTGTGTTCTGACAATCAGGAGTGTGCTTACCTTATGCAAGACCTATGATACCAAAGTAACTTACTTATTTTCTTGTTTTCTTTCCCTTTCTTTCTTCCTCCTGTTTCTTTCTCCGTCTCTCAGAGTCTCTCTCTCTCTCTCTCTCTCTCTCTCTCTCTCTCTCTCTCTCTCTCTCTCTCTCCTCTGTTTTGTTTTTTTGAGACGGGATAGCTCTGTATGGACCTGGCTGTCCTGGTCCTTATGGCTTCAGAGTCACAGAGGTCCTCTGCCTTTGTCTTCCGAGTGCTGGGATTAAAGGCGTGCGTGCAACCACCGACTGGCAATGCCAACCTTTTTTCGTCAACTTTCCATCCCAGGTCATCACCCTGGAACCTCCCGTTTGGAGACCTTAATTTTGGTTGTTTTTGGTCTCCAAGCTGGCTTAAACCTTTGATGCCCTGCCTCCACCTCCCAAAAGGTGGCATGAAAGGCCATTGCCACCACAGAAGGCTGGGAATGTAGGAATATTTGGCCAACAGCGTGCAGCTGAGAGATGCGAGCACTCCTAAGTGCGCCTTATAGAAATTGCTGCTGCCTGGTGACTATCAATTAGGTGGCTTAAATTTGACGTGAATGGGCTGGGCGTCATTTCAGCTGTGAGCAGGGGCACCACACAGTGCACACAGAGTAACGATCTGTGTACTAGACACCCTATGCCTACCCGAGGAAGTGCCTACTGTGTGCAGATGTAGTGCAGGGACAACTATGCAGTTCGGGCGCAAGTTCTACAGTCAAAGTCTGCAGGCCTGTGCCTTGGCGGGAGCCCCGGCCTGGGAACTACTGTGTTGAGTCCCTGCGAGCCTCCCTGTTTCTAAGGAAGATGCTCCTGTCACTCGGGTGGCTCTAGCCAATCAGGGTCTCGAGGCGGACTTGAGTGGAGGCGGGAACTTCCGGCCGGCCAATCTCAGGTTTGCCTGTGAGTCTGAGGACGCGCTGGTGTGTCCGGTGCGTTGCGCTGTGACCGGCTGCCTGGAGCCGTGAGGACAGCGGGCGAGCTGGGACTCGGCGCCATGGTGAGCGGGGCGCCGTCCCCACGCGGGGAGGATCCGCGGGAGCCCGTGGGCGTTGTCCCGGGGTGCGGGACCCGGCGGCGAGACGCGGCGCCCGGTGCGATTCCGTTCGTTCTTTGCACCTCGCAGGCGGAAGCGGGACGTCTGAGTGACGTATTCCCCTGACTGCGCCTGCGCACACGTGTGTTAGTGCCACAGACCCACTGTTTCCCGGCCTCAGGTGTCAGCACTGACGGGACGTTAACTGTGCGTGTGTTCTAAGTGTCCTCTCACGTTCTGCTGATTCTTTATTCCTTCTCAGACAGCGCAGTCTTTACTGCAGGTGAGGGGAAGTTCTGAAGTCAGATGGCGGCGCTGTGCGCTGTGTGTTCAGTCTGTGCTGCTCAGGTTCTCGTCCACGATGACCTTTGTCATCGGGTTCTGTCGTTCGCTGCAGGAATCGTTAGGCTCTTTAGTGGACATTTGTTGAATCTGTAGCGCAGATTCTGTACTGAAATAATACTGAGACTTCTTGTCTACGATCTCGCAACTTCTCTCCTTTGAGTTCCTTGATTCTTTTAATTAGAAAGTTACAGTTTTGGCTGCAGACATTTGTCATATTTCTGTGTATTTCTGTATTTATTCATAGGGACATATAAGTGTCATGAGGGTCTGTATTTTTAATTTACTAACTTTATTTCATATGCATGAGTGTTTTGCTTCCATGTATGTGTTCATCAGTTGAATGCTTGATGCCCACAGAAGACAGAACAAGCCTTCAGATGATTTCCACAGGATCTAAGGATAATTTTGTGCTGCCATGTTAGTGCTTGGACCCTAACCATGGTCTTTTGTAAGAGCAATAAATGGTCTTTATTGCTGAACCATGTGTCCAGTACTAAATGTGACAGACTTTCAAACTTTTCCCTGTATGTGTGCTGTGCACACACTGAGATCTGAGTGTTCAGGTAACTCAGGTTTGTTTAAAAGTCTGTCTTTTAAAGTTGGTGATGACTCAGAGGCATGCTGGTTGGATTTGGTCAGCCTGACACAGGGTAGAGCAGACTGGCCTGTGGACAAATGTGTAGGGAACTTTCTTAATTAGTGATTGATGTAATAAATGCCCATCTCATGGTTTTGGTGCCACCCTGGGCAGGTGGTTTGGAGTTGTATCAGAAAGCAATCTTAGCAAGCCCTGAGATCAGTGCAATGTTTTAGTCAAAGTTCTATTGCTGTGAAGAGACACCATGAGCATTGTAGTTGGTACCGTCTGTAACTTGTGTTTTACCGTCCTTGCCCCACCTCCCAAAAATAATGACCCTGAGACTTTATTTTTCGCGAGTAAATGATTAGGCCATAAGATTTGGCTCATTCCCTGACTAGCTGGTAATTTAATCATCCCATTCATTTTATTCTATGGGTACCATATGGTTTGTTACTTCTCTTCAGTTTCATAGGAACACGTTTCTCATAGTTTGTGGTGAATGTCTTCCACTGAAAATTTGGTTTCAGAGAAGACAAATGCTAGGGCCTTAAGAGGTGAGTGGCTGGTCGGTGCTTGGATAATGTTGGCTGCAGTCTATCAGTTTGTCATGTCGTTGTGCACAGAGAAATGAGAAGAAAAAAGTAGATATCCTGATTCTGAAGATCAAAGAACTTGCTCCAAGGAATTCAGTGCCCCAGTCAGTAGAAAGTAGTCTGATGGTAACGACGCCCTTTTCTCCTCTGTCTTTCCTTATCTCCTGTCTAGTGTTAGGGGATTGAAAGGGAAGAAAAGAGATAGAGAAGGGTGGAAGCCAGAAAGGAACCTATAAAGTAGCACAGGCTGGCTACTTCAAAGCCCACCCCATAATACACTTCCTCCAACAAGGCCACGCCTACTCTGGTAAGCTAAAGATCCTAGTCTCTGTATTCAGAGCACCACAGGCCGTAAGCAGCATTTACTGGGTTGACAGCAAATGTGACATGCATAAGCCTCTGGTTTATAGTTATGTAAGATAGTGAAATCTGTTGGCCAGAGCTGAGCTGGAAACTTGTTATTATAAAGACATTTTTCTTTACTGATCTCTAAGTGTGTGGTGTGATTTCCCTTTGGGAGGGCACATTTCTTTCAGAACAGCTTCACCTCCAGGCTTTCAGAAATACATTTTTACAATAAGGTCTCCCATGTTGACCGAGGTTGCCTTCATCTCACTGTGTGGCTACACAGGCCTTGCTGCCTTCCTGAGCCAACCTCCTCGACTTCTAAGTTAATGGTTTGTAACACCACATGGGCCTGAAAAATATCTATGTGCCTCACGTAGCAGACTGTCCATATCAGGACAGTAACAGGAGAAGGATTTGTGTGTGGAGCATGGCTTCTCCCTTGAGACCAGAGTAAAAGGAAGGGAAGGTTCACTGTGTGTACACTGCAGGGAAACAGATTAGGCAATAGCTGGGTTACAGCTGGTCCAAACCTGTGTGAGTCAGTGAGCTACAGGGGTCTGGAATGGCAGGTGAACGGCTTGCCCAGCATGCATTCATTGATACTGTATGAATGAAGGCAAACTAAGTTGGTGGGTGTACAGTTTGGGGAGGTTACTTTAGTCCAGTGAAATTTCCAACTGGGCAGCTCTCATGTGTAAGTGCAAACCTGGTTGGGTCTCTTCAGTGTGGTGAGAGATTTGAGACACAGGGTATTTGGTTGTGGCTTGTGCCAGCTTACAGCACTGGGCAGCTAACATTTTACACATGCAGTTTACTCTATTCAGCAGTTTCTTCCATGCCTTGTTTTCTGGCCTGAAGTAAGAGTAGGTAGACGGAATGAGTAAGAACCCCCCTGGGAAGACTCCAGAGCCTAACCAATTACAAAATCAGTCAGGCCCCTTGGAAGCTGAGCTGAGTGGGGTCTTGCCCTGAGGTCACCATTCCCTTATGCCGTCAGACTTCCATTTGCCATCAGACTTTGCGTTGAACTTTTATTCAATCTCTCTGTGCCCTGATTTAGCGCCATTGTACATCCTGGTGCTCTTTTTCTCCTCAGAGTATACATTTGTATCTTTCCTTGCTCCTTTCCATTATAAATCTGCATAAGAGTAACCACTAATAACCATAGGACAGAGTCAGCACTCTGTATTGAAATCTCCTCTTCCAGAATCTTCATTTTGGCGCCAGGTGGATTTTTTTGAACAAGGTTAGAAAGCAGCCATGTCATTCACCAAGATATCACAAGAATGAATGGTCTTCAGGCCACTTACATTCTCTTGAAAACTCTTGAGCCAGGCCATCCTAAGTGTTCTCAGCACCATTGTCTTCCATGATCTTTTAATGTGCTCCATGAAGCCCCACTTAAAGCATTCAACCACTGTTCTAATTCAAAGCTCTAACGTCCATATTCTGCCAACAAGCAGCATTCATGGTAGGAAATTTAAAAGTGGCAGTTTCTTCTATCCAGGCTAGCTTCCCAATAGTGAGACAGAGACGTGAAGATTTATTGAACAAGCTTCAGTCACAACAACCAAGAAGCCTACCTCTCTGTGCTATACTTGCCACTTCCAGTCACATGCTTCAAGTTGCTTGCCGTCTTAGAGGCGACCTGGTGTACTCTGTTCCTTGTGTGTCTCATGGTGAATCCTCGTGGTCCATTATGCATTATGGCTACCTTCCTTCTTCCACCTTGGGGCTCCTTTCTGTCTCTTCCTCCTCTTTCTCTTTCTCAGGGACCCAAGGATTGGAAGTCCAGCCTACCTCTTTCCTCTGCTAAGTCGTTGGCTGTTCAGCCTTTTATGAACCAATCACAGATAATTGGGGAATGTTCTCTAATGTTGATACAGGGGACGGTCCAATTGTCATGACAATGCTTGTGTCCAAACTGTAACCAGATCTTGGGGCAACGAAGTGAGCAGGTGAATACACAAGACCCTCTTCTAACAAGCATGCCCGGGCCTTTCAGAGAAATACCCTGCTTCCTGGTACCGGCTTCCATCTTACTGCTGTATTGCTATGAAGAGATAACCGTGACCACAGCGAGTCTTATAGAGGAAAACAGTCAAGGCTTGCTTACACCCTCAGAGGTTCAGTCCACTGTATCATGGCGTGGAGCATGTCAGCCTGCAGGCAGATATGGTGCTGGACAGGCAGCTGAGAGTTATACATCCAGACCCACAGGCAACAGGAAGAGAGAAGCCAGTCAGCTTGGGCCCTTGAAAGTCAAATCATGCCCCAGTCACACACCTGTTTCAACAAGGCCAGACCTCCCAGTCCTTGTCCTGCAGTGCCACTCTGTGCTGTGGGCCTGTGGGGCCGCCCTCCCTCTAACCACTGCAGCAGTGTCACTTGTGTATGCAACTCACCGCTCTAGTCTTGATTTTCTTCTGTTATTCTATGTTTCTCAGTTATTAAGAACTTTATTCAATTTTCCTCAAGTAGTTACTAATTTATTTATTTTAAAAGCTAGATGTCACAGCAGTGCTTTCTGTTGCTGTGATGAACCACCAAGACCAAAGGGAGAAACGGGTTTATTTGCCTTACACTTCCGCAGCTGTTCGTCATTGATAGAAGTCAGGATGAGCGCTCACGCAGGGCAGGAACACGGAGGCAGGGGCTGGCGCAGGGCTGGGCAGTGCTGCTTACTGCTGGCTCCCTAGGGTCTGCTCAGCCTGCTTTCTTAGGGAATCCAGGGAAGGCACCACTCAAAATGGCTGTTCCCTCCCCATTAATCAGCAATTTAAAAAATGCCTTTCAGGCCTCCCCGCAGCCCAACCTCAGAGGCATTTTCTGAGTTGACGTTCCCTCCTCTCAGATGACTTCAGCCTGTGTTGAGTTGACACAAAACTATCCAGCATAGAATGCCAGGCTTTCCTTGCATGATGTCATTGAGAATGTCTTTGAACACCTAAAACTGCCTCTGCCACTCAGTGCTGGGAATAAGGTATTCAGGTCAGTGAGAAGGAAAAGGAGACAAGGGAATGAGTGTCCTAACGGAGCCCAGGCGTTTCCTGGGGAGAGTCAAATGCAGAGGGACCTGCGGAAGAATCAGTCAATTGTCCTTGTGGTGGTTTGAATATGCTTGGCCTATGGGAAGTGGCACTGTTAGGAGGTGTGGCCTTGTTGGAGTAGGTGTGGGCTCGCTGGAGGAAGTGCATCACTGTGGGGGTGGTGCTTTGAGAGCTCCTCTTAGCTGCCTGAAAACAGTGCTCCTGGCTTCCTTTGGATGAGGGTGTAGAACTCTCAGCTCCTGCAGCACCATGCCTGCCTGGACGCTGCCATGTTTCCTGCCTTGATGATAATAGGCTGAGACTCCAAATCTGTAAGCCAGCCCCAGGTAAATGTGTCCCCTTAGAGCAATAGAAGCTCAGTCAGTCAACGTGTGAGGTCTTGTTGTCAGTGTAGAGAAGGTGGCAGAAAGGAGACGGATAGACAATCTGCGTGTGAGGTTTGTTGTCAGCGCAGAGAAAGGTGGCAGAAACGAGACGGAAAGTTTGCCAGTTTTTGTCTGCAGTTAGGATTATCCTTGGTTAGTCAGATATCAATTTTAGGTGATTGATAAATGTCCTGATAAATATTGCTTTTAGGGTCTTTAGGCCAGGATAATAAAGAATTTTCTTCTAGAAACCACATTAGTGTAGTTGCACTAGTTCAACCAGAACAGAAGACCTGAGCAGATAGGTGTGGCCCTGCCAAGCTGGCCTGTTGTTTTTTTTGGCTGAGAGAAATGTCCTGAGAGAAATGGTATGAGTTCTTCTTGGTGTGTTCTAATATAAATTGTTATTCTTTTGAATACATGGGGTCATAAAGCCTGTTTGAGTGTTTAAAATAGAGCTTTGAGATCATAATTACTTCATTTGGCCTTTTCCTTTTCTCTCTCCTGGTCTCCACATAACCCTCTCTGCATTCAAATTCATGGCCTCCTTTTGCTTTAATGGATGTTCCTATTTGAGTTTGACGTAAGGTTGGCTGCAGGACTTCTTAGGTCTGAGGTAAAGGGATGGCCGAAGTGCACATTGAGTGTGTACTGACTGTGCACTCTACACCTAGGAGGAGAAGCAAAGTGCTCTGGGAGGCTGGAAGAACTTCTTCTTAAATGCAGATCTGCAGTAGAATGGCTCTGTGTGCTCCTGGGTGGGAGGCAAGGGCTGGAAAGTGTGAGTCCTTTGACCTGTGTGGCCCTTGCCACAGAGGGTCTCTGGAAGGCCTTGTAGTGGCAGCACCAGTGGGCAGCAGCATGATGCTTCTTTCCAGGATTCTGTGGGCCAACATGCGAGTGCTGTGTCTGCTGTGCTGCTGTGACAGTGTCCGGGTGACATTGCTTTGCTAGGAATACATGGGAAAGAGAAAGGCCAATGAAGTAATTATGATCTCAAAAATATAATTTAAAAACACTGAAACAGGCTTTGTGGCCCCACGTATTCACAGGTGGATCAGGCAATGGCAGCTCAATGCCTGTGTGGCAGGAGGCAGTGTTAAATCATCCTTAATGTTGTTCTGTGTGTGGTCACGTTAGAAGTAAGTTCAGGGTGGCCAAGAAAAAAAACCGCATCATTCCAATTGCAGTGCCTGAACAAGGGGAACTTGACTCTGGATCTAGGTCAGCCTGTCTCCTGCCCTAGACAGAGGCTGCACTTGGTTTTAATTCTAAGGAAAATGGTGGTTGCTCTTTTACCCTGGGCTAGCCGGTGTCTGGCCTCACTTCTGTTTATTTGGGTATTCTAACATATTGCTGCACTGGAAACGAAGGAGAGAGGATTTGAATTCCTAGTTTCCAATATGAGCTCAGTAGTATTTTATGGAAAAGGCTCCTGTTTGATTTGTTTTTAACAAGACCCTTCTCTCATTCACAACACTTTTCTTCAAACTCATTAATATGTTGGCACCCTGTCCTATGTTGGAAAAGGAATGTGCAGTGGGGACACAGCACATGGTTAATATTAGCTGATGGAATAATCCTGTGTCAGTCCCTGTGATGCCACTATTAGGTATGGCACTGTTGGAGTAGGTGTGTCACTGTGGGTGTGGACTTTAAGACCCTCACCCTAGCTGCCTGGAAGCCAGTATTCTGCTAGCAGCCTTGAGATGAAGGTGTAGAACTCTCTTTAGGAGATTTAGAACTCCTACACCACACCTGCCTGGATGCTGCCATGTTCCTGCCTTGAGGAAAATGCACTGAAACCTCAGCCTGTAAGCCAGCCTCAATTTAATGTTGTTCTTAAAGAGTTGCCTTGGTCATGGTGTCTGTTCACAGCAGTAAAACCCTAACTAAGAAGACAGGGCCCTGGTACAAACAATAATTATTACATCTCCTTCATTAGGATGGTTTAAGGTGAGTATCCTAGTTCATAGGATGGTTTCTTGACAGAGACATTGTCTCATAGAATGTGAGCCCTGTACCAAGGCTGTTGCAGGATATTTGATCACACTGTAAACCCTGAGATTATGTTGTTTTCTGGAAAAACCTTATTCTAGTTGTGGTGTGGCTCAGACCAAGCACACACCTTTAATCCAAATGCTTGCTGCTTGCATATTGTAAATAGGATTCAATAAAGTCAACCATAGGTCAAAAGGTGGAGCAAGCAACCAGTTGACAGGGAGTGAACATAGGAAAAAACCATAGAGAATAAGAGGAAGCCAGAAGGACTGATACAGAAAATAAGAAGTAACAGGGAGGGACATTCAGCGTGACTGTGTTTGAGATGGCATTGGGATGTTGGCTAAGGAGGAAGATGAGCTGGGTGTTTTCTCTGCCTCTTTGAGCTATTTCACTGCAGGGTCTGGCTCCCAAGTCTTTATTGGTAAAATCAAACAATTGAGATTTTTTAAAAAACAACAGGAGACCATCTCTTTATCAGGGGTTCTTACCTCCCTTTCCCTCTCTCCCCCTCCCTCCCCTTCCCTCCTCCTCCTTTTCTTCCTTCTCTCTTTCTTCCTCCTCCTCTCCCTTTTCCTCCCTGCTCTCTCTGTCTCCCTCTCCCTATCTCCCTGTCTCCTTCTCCCTCTCCCCCTCCCTCTCCAAGGCAGGGTTTCTTTGTGTAGCCTTGGCTGTCTTGGAACTCACTGTGTAGATCAGGCTTGCTTCAAACTCACAGTATTCTGCTAGCCTCTCATTCCCACCTTCTGGTGTTAAAGGTGTGTCCCACTACTACTCAGCAAAATTAATAACTTAATGACTGATAGGGAGGGTGTTCATTATAACATTCATCATGCCCATCCTCTTTTGAAGTTAGGGATTTTGATACAGTTTTGCTAATGTATACTCAATAGCACCTATCTGTTTTACACCCAGAATTATATACTCAGCGAAATGTACACGTACAGTGCAGTCAGTCTCACCATTTCTATTATGTCCTTATGTGGGATATTTTAGGCTGCGGTGAGCTATGAGGATGTGCATGTGAACTTCACTCAGGAAGAGTGGGCTTTGCTGGGTCCTTCTCAGAAGAGTCTCTACAGAGATGTGATGCTGGAGACGTGCAGGAACCTCACTGCTATAGGTAAGAATGTGAGTTTTCCTTCACTTGCTAGACAAGGGGACAAGTGTTTCTTGGTTATTGGTGGACTTCCGTGATTTGTCTTGTGACGGAAGAAGAATGTGGTGAATAATCATACATGGTTCTCAGGTTTACCAAAGATTCTAACTCAAATTTTGCATACTATTCAATAATATATCATAAATTTCCTGTTACTGTATTCTAGGCTACAAATTGGAAGACAGCATCGTTGAAGAACACTGTCAAAGTTCTAGAGGACATGGAAGGTAAAAGTCACGTGCAAGCTGATGCAAACGCATCACTGAGGACACTGTCATGTGCCCTGAAGGTGTAAAGAAAAGCAAGAGTGTAAACAAGGAGAGATTTAAGTGTTCTGGTGATTATTCATTCTCACAAGGCCGTGTACTTCAGTTTCAGGTAGCTGACCTGTGTTTGCAAGGGGTTCCTCTAAGAAACAAGACAAAGAAACAATACCTTAACACATGATAATGTTTTAGACATAGCCTGGGAGAGCCATGTGTGAGAACTGTCAGTCCATTTAGTTTCATCCCATTCAAAAAGCATGCACATTGATGAGGGGACCAGTGAGTGTCCAAGACCTTTTGTAAACAAATAGTTCATAGTAAAGCTACTGTTACTCAGATACTTGTAGTGAGTTTCCAGAGTTTAGTGAGAACAGTTTATGGGAAACAAGAAGGTTGTTGTCATGGAGAAACCTTAATCCCTATAGCACATGTCTGTGTGGAACAGGAACTTAACCTGTGTGTATGCAGTGTGAAACCTTCTGTTTGTTATTTCTCTTTTAATAGGAATAACATCTGTCATTGTGGATACAAGCCTTGTGAGCATAAGGGATATGGGAAGAATCAATGTACCTTTGCACATAAGAGTTTTCTTCAAACCTATGAAAGAATCCATACTGAAGAGAAACCCTATGAATGCAATCTATGCAGTAAAGCCTTTGCAAATTTCCGTAGTCTTCGAAAACATGAAAACAGTCATACTAGAGGAAAACCCCATGAGTGTAATCACTGTGGTAAAGCCTTTGTAAGTCGCAGTGCTCTTCAAATACATGAAAGAACTCATACAGGAGAGAAGCCCTTTGATTGCAGTGAATGTGGTAAAGCATTTGCACGTCACAGTAATCTTGATATACACAAAAAGAACTCATACAGGAGAGAAACCCTATGGATGTAATCAGTGTGGGAAAGCCTTTTCAACTCGCAGTCATCTTCAAATACATGAAATACTTCATACTGGAGAGAAACCCTATGTATGTAATCAGTGTGGCAAAGCTTTTGCATATCGCAGTAATCTTGAAGCACATGAGAAAACACACACTGGAGAGAAACCCTATGAGTGTAGTCAATGTGGCAACGCCTATGCAAGTCGTAGTAGTCTTCGAAATCATGAAAAACATCATACTGGAGAGAAACTCTATGGATGTAATCAATGTGGCAAAGCCTTTGCACGGCGTAGTAGTCTTGAAATACATGAAAGAATTCACACCGGAGAGAAACCTTATGTGTGTAATCAATGCTGTAAAGCATTTGCGCGTCGCAGTAGTCTTCAAATACATGAAAGAGCTCACACTGGAGAGAAACCTTATGAATGTACTCAGTGTGGTAAAGCCTTTGCAAGTCGTACTAGTCTTCAAAATCATGAAAAACATCATACTGGAGAGAAACCATATGGATGTAACCAATGTGGTAAAGCCTTTGAATTAAAGTGTGATCTTCAAATACATGAAAGAATTCACACTGGAGAGAAACCGTATGGATGTAATCATTGTGGTAAAGCCTTTGCAAGTCGTCGTTATCTTCGAAATCATGAAAAACATCACACTCTTGAGAAACTCTATGATTGTAGTCAATGTGGTAAATCCTTTGCAATTTTCAGATATCTTCAAAAACACAAAAAAACTCATACTGGGGAGAAACCGTATAAATGTACTCAATGTGATAAAGCCTTTGCATATTGCAGTAATCTGTATAGACATGAAAGAAGTCATACCAGAGAGAAACTGTATGAATGTAATGAATGTGGTAAAGCCTTTGCATATTATACTAGTCTTCATAATCACACAAAATGTCATATTGGAGAGAAACCCTACAGTGATAATTAATGCAGTAAGTTTTGGCACATCAGTATAATCTTCATCAAAGAACTCATACTGGAGAGAAACCCTATCAATGTAATCAATGGGATAATGCCTCCATATCTTACAGTCTTCAAAGCCATGAAAGAATTCCTACTGGAGAGAAACACATGAGTCTAATAAATGCAGTAGACCCTTGTACACAGCACATTTATTTTTATTTTATGTCACTAAGCAATCTCACTGGTGCTCATGTACAATTAGTAGAACTGTTTCATCATTAAAATATGGTCTTGTTCTCAAATCATATAGAAATTGTCACCCAAGGATAGAGGAACACACAATGTTTGAATAATAAAACTTATTTGCAAATGAAAGTGATATACTGCCATCTATTTTTACTGGTTATGTTTTTTCTGAAGAGTAAGTACTTCTCAACACTTTCTCAGAAGCATGAATGGCAGAGAATTTTCTCAGTGAGTAAAGGTAGTTGCTGTTAAATGTGATGACCTGAGATTGTTCTGGGAGACCCACGTTGCTCATGGAAGTTTGTCTTTTTGATTATTAAATACTTAGGCTTGATGTGTGCACACCTATACAACAGCACTTACATAAATAGTTTTGAAACTTAATCAAGGACCAGTGAGTTCACTTACTACATAAAGGCACTTGCTGCATAACTTGACTCTCTGGGTTTGATCTCTCAGACTCAGAAAGGGAACAGACACCTGAAAGTTGTCTTCTGGTTAGCACATGCACATCGTAGCACGTGCACATCATAGCACGGTGTAGCTTTTTTTTTTTTAATTAATTTATTTTATGTACATGTGCACACTGTCCCTGTCTTCAGACACACCAGAAGAGGGCATCGGATCCCATTACAGATGGTTGTGAGCCACCATGTGGTTGCTGGGAATTGAACTCAGGACCTCTGGAAGAACAGTCAGTGCTCTTAACTGCTGAGCCATCTCTCCAGCCCGCAAAGGTGTATCTTACACCGGTAAAAATTATTAACGGTGAAATTATGACTAAGCAAAATGTTGAGAGCGTAAATGATTTACCAGTCTCAATCGATACATTGTATTCCAAGAAGTGTTCTTCAAAAGAAGAGGATTCCTGTTTAAATCTTCCTTTATCCTTTCATTCTTTTTTTTTTTTTTTTTTGGTGTTTTGAGACAGGGTTTCTCTGTGTAGCCCTGGCTGTCCTGGAATTCACTCTGTAGACCAGGCTGGCCTCGAACTCAGAAATCCGCCTGCCTCTGCCTCCCAAGTGCTGGGATTAAAGGCATGCGCTTTCATTGTATCCTTTCATTCTTTATTCAACAATAGGTCATTTAAAAAACTGGGCAGGGTGTTGAGTCGCACGCCTGTAATCCCAGTTTGGGAGACAGGGAGATGTAGTTCTGTGTTTGAGACCAGCTTGGATCACATAGTGAGTTCAAGATGGCATAGCTATGTAGAGATATCCTGTCTCATAAAATCCAAAACAAACAAAATGTAATAACACCCCCACCAACCAAACAACTGTATCTCTCATTATGGATATTTTTCTAATATAATCTGGATGTAGTGTGGATGTTTTAATATTGGTATCTTTAAAAAACTGAAATATAGGACTTTTTTTTAAGCCCAGGTATGAGGATGTGGGGCTGATGCACAGCAGGTGACTATAATTTGCCTTGTGCTCTAGGCAGATTATTTGTGCAATTGTGTGACATTTGTAATTCTGGGGACTTTTCAAAGGGCATATAAATGGTAAGGCCCTGACAGGTGGCGGGGGTTACGGGTTGGTGGTGGGATGCTGTTGGTCATGATTTGTTACATAGTCATGCACAAACCAACAAGAAATTAGATATCCTGATGATGAAAGCCAAAGTTGCCCAAGGAACTCGACACTCTTAATCAGCAGGATGCAGTCTATCGATGACATCACCTCCTAATCAGCAGGATGCAGTCTATCGATGACATCACCTCCTAATCAGCAGGATGCAGTCTATCGATGACATCACCTCCTAATCAGCAGGATGCAGTCTATCGATGACACCACCTCCTAATCAGCAGGATGCAGTCTATCGATGACACCACCTCCTATTCTCCTTTATAGTTTTTTCTCACGTACTTAGTATTAAAGGTTTGAAGATGACGGGTGGAAGAGGGTGAAAGGAAGAGGAACCCACCAAGAGCAAACACCTGCTACATCTAGACTCAATCTCTAGTCAACTAAGTCTGTTGTCCTCACTCTTATCAATAAAAGAACTGTGTTAAACATAACAATGAGAAGCAATTTGTAAAGCGATAGATAATCCTTCCAATTCTTCAGTGACCATGGACTAGGGACTTTTCAGCACTGGAAAGTGATAGAAGGCAGAGGCCTAATGGAGCCTCTTCATTTTCTCCATTATAATGACATATTTAGGGTCCAGAATGTTGTCTCAATAGTACTGATTCTGTTGGGTACCCAACTGTTTTCTGGCACTCACATCAGATGGTTCAGAACTACCTGTAATTCCAGGTGCAGAAGGTCTGATACACTCTTCTGGTTTCCTTGGACACCATGTATACAAATGAAAGACGCAGTCACATTCACCACCCCCCCCCCCAACACACACAATGCACTACACATTGTAAAACGTATAGCAGGTATAGCAGATAGCAAGTGAGAATGCTCATCATTGTCTGCTGTCGTTCAATTCAAAGTTTAAACTATGCTTTATATGCTTCTGTTGGAAAGTATGTGTGTGACACTTGTGCTTGTTCTTGTCATTGTACACAGCTTTACTCATGAGAACTTTACTCAGGCAACATGTCTTAACCCTCAGAGTATAGATTGACTCGGGCTTTGTATAACATTGGCTATTGCATTAGACATTAGTCCAGCACTTATACTGGCTCTGTTCTCTCAGGAACCCCTACCTGTAGAACAGTGACAGAAGCTGAAAGGGAGTGTAAATCACCAGTGAGATGAGAGAGTGGGAACCCTCAGAGGATGTGAGTGAGAATGGCGGGAGAAACCAGGAAAGGCTTTGCCTTATGTTGGGTTACAGATAATGAATTCCTGAATAAATTAGAACTAGATAGTCAAACTTTAAAATTGGTAAAAGAAACAAATTTCCCTTTTCAAGCAAAATTGAAAGTAATCACAGTCTCACCAGCTGACAACCCCCTCAGCTCCATTACTATAGTTTCTTTTAGACGCAGATCTTCCAGTGCCTGAAAATCACCCTGAAACGTGATTTCATCAGGTAAGGAACTTGATCATTAATCTAATGTAGAATTCCTACCATTTCCTGATATGGACTTAAGAGGGCTTCTTTTACAACCTAGGTAAGCTCCGGCACACAGCAAAGAGGAATTGTTTATCAATTTCGTTCTTGCAGCATGGACTACACTTTGTATTTCAAGTAACTTTCAGCAAAATAAAAATATTCAACACCTAACTATACACTAACCAGTCTGTTTAAAACTCTAGGTTGGACAACACTGAACAGTGCTCTCAAATTAACGCAAAACGCAATGAAAGACCTACAGCTGTCGAATCGAGACTGAAAGGCATATGTACATCATGTGGACCCTAACTGCCTTTACATTTATTTTTCCCACTAAATTGTCTCCTACAGGGCTTATAATACCAGAAGACAAACCTTTGGAATGGATTTATTTTCAAAGTAAGGGTCAGAGTACAGGAACTGCTCTCCTTAGTCTTCATGCTTAATTAGCAAAGTGGATGACCTGGTGCCAACAATTCTATGGGTGTGATAGTTGATGCAGTATGTTACCCCTAACTAACAATGAGTTTTTAAGAGTGTTACACACTCTATGGATTTTCAAATTTTGTTTGGAGGTTACCACAGAAGGATAGGAAATCATTATCCAGCTGGCAAGATGTGGGATTCCATCATATAAACGGAATTTGTTATTACAAAAGCTGTCTAAACTCCCATTCCACAGGCAGATACTAAATTTATTGATGGCCAATCAAATGGTATAGGAGGGATTCATGTTCCAGATACTTTCTATTCATCAATATATTAGTACTTTGTTTTACTCAGCTCAACAATTGGACCTAGCTGATTTGATTCCTCTATTATGGCTAATTAATAAACCCTTATAAATCATTTCAGAGTCTGCTCATGTTGTAGGATTATTTTCAGCAATATGTAGGACTGTGAAAGGACAGCATGGTTTCTGGTCGAGCACCTGCTGGAAATTGCCAGAAACCCTGCAGGCTTCCCTGCAAGGGACGGCATGCATTTCGCCTCTCTCCCAGACTCTAGGCTCCTGACATGAGGCTGAAGACCTCCATAGAGTGGCGCCCTCCAGTCACATAGGACAACGCCTCCAGCCCCTCCACAGGTAGAGTGTGTGACTACAGGCCACAGAGCCTCAAGACAGTTCTCCATATTAATGAGATACCTAAAGGCCAGAAGGACATAGCCAATTGAACATTCCTTCCCAGACCCTTTCCCTTGCAAAAGGTATTTAACCTCAGGCCCACCCTGAAAATACCTGGGTATAGTTTCCATTTTCTGCCATGACAATAAGTATCTTAAGACCATGGATGGTTTCTCTTCTTTGGGACGGGCAGTGGGGAACAGTGAAGAAGGTTTTCAACTACCGAACCGCCGCCTAATCTGCTGATGACCTCTCTATGTTCTTAGCCACGGAGGCCCAGCAAACCAAGCAAGCAAGCAAGCCAAGCCAAGCCAGCTGGGACCCAGCCAAGCAGTCGCTGGGACTAAGACTCTCATCTCTGGGAGAAGCAGCTGGAGCTCATCCCTTCCCCCAAGAGATCTGGCTTTCCGTGGGACCTCAGACTATACTCTCTCATCCTGAGTGGAGTCTTGTGGCTTCTCACAGCCCGATGTTGCTTGGCACCAGCGTGGAGTGAACACAGTTGAGAGGCCCTAGCCACATGGTGAGACAGAGGCGGGACTCACACATCAACCCAATAGGACCCATGCACACAATACAACCCAACAGCAGTACACACTGCTTTGATTTCATCTTCCTGTTACGCTCCCATCACGATGGATCGACAACATCTGTTTAAAACCTGCCCACGTCCTTTGTTACTCATGTCCATGCACACTGTAAACGTCCCTTGTCACTCATGTCCATGCACGCTGTAAACGTCCCTTGTTACTCATGTCCATGCACTCTGTAAACGTCCCTTGTTACTCATGTCCATGCACACTGTAAACGTCCCTTGTTACTCATGTCCATGCACACTGTAAACGTCCCTTGTTACTCATGTCCATGCACACTGTAAACGTCCCTTGTTACTCATGTCCATGCACTCTGTAAACGTCCCTTGTCACTCATGTCCATGCACACTGTAAACGTCCCTTGTCACTCATGTCCATGCACTCTGTAAACGTCCCTTGTCACTCATGTCCATGCACACTGTAAACGTCCCTTGTTACTCATGTCCATGCACTCTGTAAACGTCCCTTGTTACTCATGTCCATGCACACTGTAAACGTCCCTTGTTACTCATGTCCATGCACACTGTAAACGTCCCTTGTTACTCATGTCCATGCACACTGTAAACGTCCCTTGTCACTCATGTCCATGCACTCTGTAAACGTCCCTTGTCACTCATGTCCATGCACACTGTAAACGTCCCTTGTCACTCATGTCCATGCACACTGTAAACATCCCTTGTAACTCATGTCCATGCACTCTGTAAACGTCCCTTGTTACTCATGTCCATGCACTCTGTAAACGTCCCTTGTCACTCATGTCCATGCACACTGTAAACGTCCCTTGTCACTCATGTCCATGCACTCTGTAAACGTCCCTTGTCACTCATGTCCAGGCACACTGTAAACGTCCCTTGTCACTCATGTCCAGGCACTCTGTAAACGTCCCTTGTCACTCATGTCCATGCACTCTGTAAACGTCCCTTGTCACTCATGTCCATGCACTCTGTAAACGTCCCTTGTCACTCATGTCCATGCACTCTGTAAACGTCCCTTGTCACTCATGTCCATGCACACTGTAAACGTCCCTTGTCACTCATGTCCATGCACACTGTAAACGTCCCTTGTCACTCATGTCCATGCACACTGTAAACGTCCCTTGTCACTCATGTCCATGCACTCTGTAAACGTCCCTTGTCACTCATGTCCATGCACACTGTAAACGTCCCTTGTCACTCATGTCCATGCACACTGTAAACGTCCCTTGTCACTCATGTCCATGCACACTGTAAACGTCCCTTGTCACTCATGTCCATGCACACTGTAAACGTCCCTTGTCACTCATGTCCATGCACACTGTAAACGTCCCTTGTCACTCATGTCCATGCACACTGTAAACGTCCCTTGTCACTCATGTCCATGCACACTGTAAACGTCCCTTGTCACTCATGTCCATGCACACTGTAAACGTCCCTTGTCACTCATGTCCATGCACACTGTAAACGTCCCTTGTCACTCATGTCCATGCACACTGTAAACGTCCCTTGTCACTCATGTCCATGCACACTGTAAACGTCCCTTGTCACTCATGTCCATGCACACTGTAAACGTCCCTTGTCACTCATGTCCATGCACACTGTAAACGTCCCTTGTCACTCATGTCCATGCACTCTGTAAACGTCCCTTGTCACTCATGTCCATGCACACTGTAAACGTCCCTTGTCACTCATGTCCATGTACACTGTAAACGTCCCTTGTCACTCATGTCCATGCACACTGTAAACGTCCCTTGTCACTCATGTCCATGCACACTGTAAACGTCCCTTGTCACTCATGTCCATGCACTCTGTAAACGTCCCTTGTCACTCATGTCCATGCACACTGTAAACGTCCCTTGTCACTCATGTCCATGCACACTGTAAACGTCCCTTGTCACTCATGTCCATGCACACTGTAAACGTTCCTTGTCACTCATGTCCATGCACTCTGTAAACGTCCCTTGTCACTCATGTCCATGCACACTGTAAACGTCCCTTGTCACTCATGTCCATGTACACTGTAAACGTCCCTTGTTACTCATGTCCATGCACTCTGTAAACGTCCCTTGTTACTCATGTCCATGCACTCTGTAAACGTCCCTTGTCACTCATGTCCATGCACACTGTAAACGTCCCTTGTCACTCATGTCCATGCACACTGTAAACGTCCCTTGTCACTCATGTCCATGCACTCTGTAAACGTCCCTTGTTATTCATGTCCATGCACACTGTAAACGTCCCTTGTCACTCATGTCCATGCACACTGTAAACGTCCCTTGTCACTCATGTCCATGCACACTGTAAACGTCCCTTGTTACTCATGTTCATGCACACTGTAAACGTCCCTTGTCACTCATGTCCATGCACACTGTAAACGTCCCTTGTCACTCATGTTCATGCACACTGTAAACGTCCCTTGTCACTCATGTCCATGCACACTGTAAACGTCCCTTGTCACTCATGTCCATGCACACTGTAAACGTCCCTTGTCACTCATGTCCATGCACACTGTAAACGTCCCTTGTCACTCATGTCCATGCACACTGTAAACGTCCCTTGTTACTCATGTCCATGCACACTATAAACGTCCCTTGTTAATCATGTTCATGCACACTGTAAACGTCCCTTGTCACTCATGTCCATGCACACTGTAAACGTCCCTTGTCACTCATGTCCATGCACACTGTAAACGTCCCTTGTCACTCATGTCCATGCACACTGTAAACGTCCCTTGTCACTCATGTCCATGCACTCTGTAAACGTCCCTTGTCACTCATGTCCATGCACCGGGAAACGTCCCTTGTCACTCATGTCCATGCACTCTGTAAACGTCCCTTGTCACTCATGTCCATGCACACTGTAAATGTCCCTTGTCACTCATGTCCATGCACACTGTAAACGTCCCTTGTCACTCATGTCCATGCACTCTGTAAACGTCCCTTGTCACTCATGTCCATGCACTCTGTAAACGTCCCTTGTCACTCATGTCCATGCACACTGTAAACGTCCCTTGTTACTCATGTTCATGCACACTGTAAACGTCCCTTGTCACTCATGTCCATGCACACTGTAAACGTCCCTTGTTACTCATGTTCATGCACACTGTAAATGTCCCTTGTCACTCATGTCCATGCACACTGTAAACGTCCCTTGTCACTCATGTCCATGCACACTGTAAACGTCCCTTGTTACTCATGTCCATGCACACTGTAAACGTCCCTTGTTAATCATGTTCATGCACACTGTAAACGTCCCTTGTCACTCAAGTTCATGCACACTGTAAACGTCCCTTGTCACTCATGTCCATGCACACTGTAAACGTCCCTTGTCACTCATGTTCATGCACACTGTAAACGTCCCTTGTCACTCATGTCCATGCACTCTGTAAACATCCCTTGTCACTCATGTTCATGCACACTGTAAACGTCCCTTGTCACTCATGTCCATGCACACTGTAAACGTCCCTTGTCACTCATGTCCATGCACACTGTAAACGTCCCTTGTCACTCATGTCCATGCACTCTGTAAACGTCCCTTGTCACTCATGTCCATGCACACTGTAACCTCCCTGATTTTAATGCTGATGCTTTAACCTCACTGTTTTTGTTCTCTCCAACAGGAATGTCGACACCTACACACTAATGCTCATAGACTTCATGTGTCACATCCCCTTTAAAGAAACATGACAGTCATGCAGGAATAGCCAATTTGTGTTTCCTTACACTGTCACAGTCATGTGTTGGCATTAGTCACAGAGGTAAAAGTACTAATGAATTATGGCAGCTGGATGTCATTCTCTTTGCTCTTGTGCCACAAATGCCATCTGTGTACATTTTCCTTGATACTTTTTTTTTTTTTTTTTTTAATATTTCTGGGTGGTTTCTCAGTCCTCAGAGAATGGTTCTGCTGTATGTTCTCTTATACAAACTTTGGGTCTCACGGGCTTGCCTACTTCTATCAAAACTGACAATGAACCAGCCTCTACTAGTAAACAGTTTAAGAAGCTCTTTAAGGAGTGGGATACCAGTGCCATTACAGACATTCCTTATCTTCACAGCCAGAGTTCACACTTTTGAAAGGCTGGAGTCTTTCCACTTCATCTATTTGTTCATGTGTCTTTATGCAGGACATCACACTGTAGACTAAACTGGCCTGAATTCACAATATACCTCTGACTGTGCTGGAACTCATGGAATCCTCCTGCCTCAGCATTCTAAGTGTTGAGACTGCATGAGTAAGCCATGGTGCTCTGTTTCCATTTCCCTAAAAGCAACAGGACTAATAGCCTGAGGGAGGACCTCTTTTAGGTGTTATAATTTATGTACTTCCAAAGCAGACCCCAAAATGTCAGTGACAAATTTGTTATGAACCCCTACTTGTCCAAGTGTGGAATAACAACAGTGTGTGGACCAGGGAGGTGTGCAGAGAGGCAGCGAGTCTAATGTCTGGGAGCAGCCAGGGCTGTGCTTAGGCTCATCTGTAGACTGCTTGCCTAGGATGCTGAGAACCCTGGTTTCCATTGTTAATACAGCAGAAGCCAGGCATGGTGTTCTGCTCCTGTCATCCAGCACTCAGGAGGCATCAGGGGAGGCCCAGCAGTTGAGGTCATCCTTGACCACTTTCCTGAGTCTGAGGCCACCCTGGGTTACACCAGACCCTGCCTCAGAACAAAGTAACAAGAAAATCCAGTTGGAAGAGAAAGACTGGAAGTCTTTCCCCATCTGGACTCTTTGCAACAAACCACACATTTAATAAAAGCGCAGGATAAAGGGGACTCTGGACTTTATGGAAGTAACGTACAAAAGTTCACAGCCTTCAGGAATGGCTCACAGGGTGTACTGGACCTGCAGGCAGGAAGTTGAACAGCCTCTGGGGGAAGTGAGGACGATTATAGGAAAGGCAGAAAGAAGAGATGAGAGATAGATCGATAGGACTGCCAGTAAATGCTGAAGCATCAGGTTTGATTGGTATAGCCTTTTAATACTCCACACTGGATAGATGCCTAGCTCCCCATCTTGCTTAGGTGGGTGCTTAGCAGCCAGCAGCCCTGAAAACAATGCTGTGATGGGGTAGCCTCCACAGTGTTCTGGAATCTCTGTTGGGGAAATCTGGGTGGGGTAGTCCAGGCAATCTGAGAGGGCATAGGAGGACAGCACAGACAGGCAGCTGGCCAAAGCTGGGCCAGGCCTGCAGCCACCTTGAAGGCACTGAGAAGGGGAGGGAGGCCAGTGAGCAGTGGGGGACGGGGCTTCAGTGAGAAACAAAATCACAAGCTAGCAGAAACAAAAGCTTCCAAACATAGGATATCTGGTCCCAAACAGAGGCCTCCCTGTTCCTTCCACCAAGATTAATAAAACATTCAGCCCCTCGCCTTGAGCCTCAAGTGTATCCTTGTGTCAGCAGACCAGGAAATCTGTCAGCAGACCCTGACCCGCCTGACTCTACCTGGCAGGCAGACTTTTACAGAAGTGGGCAAAATGACTCCTGACAGGAAAACAGGGAAAAGCATATTTACTGTGCAAAGCATGAGGCCGAGTGTTCAACAATATATCCTTTGTATGGATCTGACCCACATGTCCTCTCTCCCCTGTTCCCAGAACTCAAGAATGAGGAGCCCCCAAGAAGAGGAAGGCCCTCCAGTCAGGCCAGCATACCTCTTCCCATAAGAAGTAGCGGTAGTTTAGGCTGGACTGGGCCTCTGCCTCACACTCAGGTTGGACTAGCCCTAGAAGCCTCACCTAACGTGAAGTTCACTGTCGGGGAAGTGACAGGATGATCCAGGAGATTTGTGTGCCTGAGCAAGACAGGGGCCACCTCCTGCAGAAGATCAGGGGCCTGGAACAACACAAGGAACCCAGGAGGAAGGAGGTTAAGAGGCTGCAGGCCCTGCAGTCTGGGAGTGGAGGAGCAGTTCCCTGGGATACTGTTAAGAATTCCGTTAAACTTAAAAATTAACTGTCCCAGGACACATCCTGGGAGGAGCACATTCCTTAGTCCAAGGACACCTACTGGACCCTGCTGCATTAACATTCAGAGGAAGAAGTGTCTCTGTAGGTGCAGAAGCTGCAACAGATGCTGGTGGAGAAGCAGGAGGAAAAGGAGAGTCTGGGCCGGGAGGTGGAGAGCCTGCAGAGCCGCCTGTCCCTGCTGGAGGTGGGCGGGGCTTGGCAGTGCAGAGCCACAGAAGGAGGGTGCAGAGGGGTTAGGATACTGTACCCCTGGCTTGGTCTCTTTGGCTGGGGCAGACACCTAGCTGGTCTGCTCCCGAGAAAACACCTAGAGGAACCACTGCACTCAGAGCAGCAGGATTTCAGGATCCCAGAGGCAGCCTGAGTCCCAAGAATTCTTCCACCTAGGAGCTCAGGATCATAAGATCACAGAGACAGCTGGACTCTGAGGAGTTCTGACACAAGCAAGATAACTGGAGAGACAGGCTCCAGTCAGAGACAGTGAGTACAGGTAGCACTAGAAATAACCGGATGGCAAAAGGCAAGTGCAAGAACATAAGCAACAGAAACCAAGGTTACCTGGCATCATCAGAACCCAGTTCTCCCACCATAGCAAGTCCTGGACACCCCATCACACTGGAAAAGCAGGATTCAGAATTAAAATCACTTCTTATGATGACAGAGGACTTTAAGGACATAAATAACTCCCTTAAATAAATACAGGAGAACACAGTGCTGGGATGGACAAGGGGTCAGTCAGTGCTTAGGGCTGGGCCAGAGAAATGGAAGGAACAAGGAGAAGGGTCGATTAAGCCAGGGTATGTCAGCAGGGCTTGATGAATGTGGTAGCATATGGGCAACTCTGACATGTCAGAACTTCACCTATGCACCGCGGTATGGAGTGTGGAGTATAAAAAGGCTATATATATCCACCACACATGACTTCCATAAAATCACACACTTGCCAAGACTTCTGCAAACACACACATGCAAAGATGGCAGCCTCTCTGACACACACATCACACACGCCCCAAACATATAAATATAGCAGTCACACACAGGCCACAGCCCTCACACAAACACCCACACACTGTTCAACCTGTGCAATTAGAGTTAGCGATATAGACCAGTCAAGAAGGAGGTTGCTGCCACCCCTACTGACCTGAGTTCACTCCCCATGTGATGGGAGGAGAGAACCAATTCTCGAGTTGTCTTCTGACTGCCACCTTGTACTGTGGCATGTGTGCACTCCTGCAGACACACAAAATAAACGTGATAAAATATCCGTACAAGCACGTAATCACACAGACACACAGAGGTGAGCATGTACTTGGGGATGTGCTGGGATTCAAACCCAGACCCTTGACTCTATGGCCAGAGTGTGGCTCAGTGGTGAGTACTTGCCTAGCGTGTGCTAGCCTGCGCCCTTGTCCAAACCTGCATCTCATTAGAAGGGGAAGGGCCATTTGGGTGCTCAGCGAACACAGACACAGCCAGTTGGGAGTTGCCTCCGCCCCGGCGTTGTGTGGGTATATGGACATTGTCCGTTTGGGGGATCTAAAGTCTCTTGTCAGTAAGGGGCAGGATCTGAAGGTCTACTTTCTGCTGGACTCCTAGAATGAGAGAGAAAACACAAGCTATGATGTGGCCACCCTGCAGGATGAGGAGGGTGAGCTGCCTGACTTCCCAGGTGAGATCTGCCCCCTCTATCCCACCCTCCCTGCTGCCTACCCGGGATCCTGAGGGGTGGATGGCCACGTGGATACAGAGCCACGACCATAGCTTCCCGTGGCAGAGGCGTGTGATCCCCACTGAGCAGCTCCCGACTGTCCCTCATGGTGTGTGTCCCCAGCCTGACTCAGTGCTGTTCTCAACCCTGCCAGGAGCTGATGCACTGCTGTCAAAGAACCAGAGTCCATCAGCAGAGGCCATGCTTGCTTCCCTACAGGAGCAGGTGGCTCAGCTCACCAGGCAGAACCAGGAGCTGCTGGAAAAGGTCCAGGTGGGAAAACTGAGGCAGTGGACATCTCTGCAGACCGCGGGGTGGGCAGGGAACACGGTGAGCCTACCACTTAGCCTGCCTGCCTCCCCACCCCCAGATCCTTGAGGAGTTTGAAAAGGACGAGGCGCAGATGGTGGAAGAAAGTCAGCCCGAGGTCGTCCCCCTGGTCTTGTATGAATCCTTACGGGCAGAACTTGAGCAGGTTCGGAGGCAGCACACAGAGGCCATGCATGCGCTGCAGCTGCTGCAGCAGCAGCAGGGGGAGCCGCCGAGGGCCCCTGGAGGAGAAGAGACGGCACACCAGGACATCAAGGACAAGGGAATCACTATCCAGAATGGACCCAGCATCCCAGACCTCAATGGCGTCACGTATACAGAAACCACAGCAAGTGGAATGGAACTCCAAGCAGAAGGCTCCAAGGGCGTCTGGAACACTGAAGCGGGGGCTTCAGAAGCAGGACCCACAGAACCCGAGGCTGCAGGTTCAGAGGCCACGGGGCAAGATGGAGTGGCAGCCGAGGCAATGGACACTAGTGCTATTATGGCTGAGGCCCTAAATGTGAAAGCTGGAGGCGACAATGCTGAAAGTGAGCCAGTGGCTGTAGGAGATACAGGAGGAAAAGAGAACCCAGGAACGAAGGCTGATGGGGTGGATGTGTTGCAGGCTGGGCTCACAGGCACAGCGATCAGAAACATAGAGGCCACCGGAGTGCGGGATACAGGAATTCAGGATACAGGGGTAGAGGCCACGGCAGTGAGGACCACTGGAGTGCAGGCCACAGTGGCGGAGGTCATAGGGGTGAAGGTCACAGGAGTGCAGACCACAGCGATAGAAGCCACAGGAGTCAAGGACACTACCACGGGGGCCACGGAAGCGCAGGCCAACTGCTGGCAGGCCAGGGAGGCAGACAGCACTGGAGCGCAGGACACAGCTATGGAGCCCACGGGCGCACAGGCCACTGTGACAGAGACTACGGAAGCGGAGAGCGGCGGCACGGAGGACCCCTGCGCTGCGGTCCTGCAGCCGGGGGCGGCGGCGGCGGCGCTGCAGGCCGAGCTGGAGACCCGGATCCGAGGTCTGGAGGAGGCGCTGCGCAGGAGGGAGCGGGAGGCTGCGGCCGAGCTAGAGGCTGCTCGGGGCCGTTTTGCCGAGGCGGAGGCAGAAGCGGAGGAGGCGGCCCGTGGGCGGAGCCGCCAGCTAGAGGCGCTTCGGGAACTGCTGGCCACGGCTACGGCCACGGGCGAGCGTGCACGCGCAGAGGCCGCCGAGTTGCGCCAACAGCTGGCTGCCTCCGAGGCTCGGGTCGCCGAACTCAGCTCTACACTGGACACCGCCCGCGAGGAGCTGGAGCGCACGCGCGGGGCCTCAGTTCCTGCGGACGAGCACGAGCACGCGCTGGGAGCCCTGCGCGAGCACGTGACCCGGCTGCAGGCTCAGCTGGCCGACCTGGCGCGCAGGCACGAGAAGACTAGCGCAGAAGTCTTCCAGGTGAGCGCATGCGCCAGGCTGTCCTTTCGCAGGATTTCCGCGTGGGCCTGGGCGTCTGCGTGAATGTCTGTACACGTACGCAGTGTTCCTGAGGCCAGAAGAGGGCGTCTGATTTACTGGATGTTGGAGTTACAGACAGGAGCCACCGTGTGGGTATTGGGAACCGAACCGAGGTCTTCTGCAAGAGCAGTGTTCTAACCCCCTGTGCTATTTCTCCAGTCTGTAATATTTTTATTTAGATTTAATTTATTATTTTCTATGTGGTGCACACACATGGCATGGTGGGAAAGTCAGGTGGCAGCCTGTGGGACGCAGTCCTCTCCTCACCATGTGAACCCTGAGCACCAACCAAGGCTATTAGGCTTAGCTGCAAGCACCTCCACCCTCGAGCCCTGATGTGTGTGTTGTATTTGTGTAGCAGAGACTTGTGTAGTCCAGGCTGATCTTGAATGCGTCATCCTTTAGCCTCTACCTTCCAATTAGAGGGATGATGGTAGGACCTGTTTACACAGAGGTGCATGCTGGGCCAGCGCTCTACCCGATGAGCCCTATCTGAGTTGAAAATTTTGTTATTGCTAACTAGGTGACTCAGAGCTGCACAGTGAGGCCCTGAGTCAACAAAACAAAAAGCGAGCAAACGTCCTTAAAAGGGAGTGTGTGTGTGTCTTTTGTTTTGTTTTGTTTTGTTTTGTTTTTTGAGACAGGGTCTCTCTGTGTAGCCCTGGCTGTCCTGGAACTCACTCTGTAGACCAGGCTGGCCTCGAACTCAGAAATCCGCCTGCCTCTGCCTCCCAAGTGCTGGGATTAAAGGCATGCGCCACCACCGCCCGGCGGCGTGTCTTTTGAGAGTCTCTCTCAATTCTTGGGTTGGCCTTGAAGTCACAGTGTAGCCTTGGAACTCCTAATCCTCCTGCCTCAGCTTCCTGAGTACCTGTGTCACAGGCTTGTACCACAAATGAGGACGCCAGGACACAAAGAGGCCTAACTCCCTGTCCAGGGTCAAACATCTAGTAGTCAGTGGTTCTTGGCAGGACCAGCGTGTTCCGGTCGGGTGGGAATCAGAACCTCCCTTGACGTGGAATGGTATCAGCTCAGCATGGAAGGGTGGGAACAGCCCAAGGATCCAAGCCTCTGTGGGGTCTAAATGTCCCGAGAGTCACGTGTGGGCTTGGGCCACAGGTGCAGCGTGAGGCATTGTTTATGAAGAGCGAGAGGCACGCAGCCGAGGCCCAGCTGGCCACGGCCGAGCAGCAGCTCCGGGGGCTTCGTACAGAGGCCGAGAGGGCGCGCCAGGCCCAGAGCCGTGCCCAGGAGGCCCTGGACAAAGCCAAGGAGAAGGACAAGAAGGTGGGTTCCCTCCTTGCTAACTGTTGGTGCCCACTAACCCGAGATTACACAAAACTGAAGAACCTCCCAGCCAGCAAGGTCTTGAGAATTTGGCCCATTTCTCACGTGGGAAACTGAGTCCCAGAGAAGAAAGAAAGTCTCAGCTGGATTCACTCTTGGTGTCAATGCTCAAATGCATCATGGTAACCATGGTAACAGATATCCAGCCCTTACTGTGTTCTCTAATTATCCCCATTCGAAGTAAGGGGCACAGAGAGGTGATAGCACTCAAAGAAGGTCACATGGCCATGAAATGGGTTATAAGCTGGGATTTGAACCCATTTATACATTTGAAAAATGTTTAAAATTTCACATATTTACTTATGTTGGGCTTGGGGCATGCATGTGTGGTCAGAGGACAACTTGCCTGAATCCATAGTGTTCAACCATGTGGGTCCCAGGGATTAAACTCAGGTAGAGAGACAGCTTGGCAGCAAGTGCCTTTGCCCTTGGGCTGTATAATCAGCTCCCAATTTTATGTTTTTGGGTATGCCCTTCGTGTGCATGTGCATGTATGGAAATCACAGGTCAACGATGGGCATCCCATACAATGAGATAAAAACCTCAGGTTGGGTTTATGGGCTACTGGGTATGGCAGACAGCCCAGACCCTAAATTTGTCTAAGGTGTGCCAACATAGGCCTTAAGATAAGGGGATGAATGGTGTTTTTCTATGAAGAACCAAAAACAAAACAAAAACCAGTATTTATTGACCTGGAGGCCCCATAATGTCTGGTTCCTGTTTGCTGTGAGCAGACATGGTTATGGGGCAACAGGACTTTGTTAGTGAGAGTCACGTGCGGTTTGGACCCTCTAAGGGCCACAAAGTAGGTCTTTCTTTGGATTTTCTTCTCTCCAAATATTTAAAAAACTGAGGAGTGTTTTAAGCCCTGGCTGTATAAATACAGAGTTTTTGTCAAGTTCTCACAGCATTCGCCTTAAATGACTAAATTCCTGGACTGTTCTGACAACCAGGAGCTCAGAGTCTGAGTCAGCTCAGCTCCTTGGTCGAATTAGTGACCCTGTGCCAAACTTCCCAGGAAAGGTGCAGAGGTCCCTGGTCCCTGCCTAGCTCAGCGTGACCACTCACAGGGTCCCCTCCCCTTACCAGATCACAGATCTGTCCAAAGAAGTCTTTACACTGAAGGAGGCTCTGAAGTTGCAGCAGTCCACCCCAGCCAGCTCCAAGGAGGAGGAGGAGGCCCTACGTGGCCAGGTGACAGCCTTGCAGCAGCAGATACAGGTACTGGTTCTGTATCGTGGGCAGGGGTGATGGGAACCACAGACAGGCAGTCGGCATAGATGGCTGGCAGGGTGCAGGCTGGGCAGGGGATATCAGACCTCAAATTCACAATGTACACAAGGATGACCTTGAACCTCTGATCCCTCCCTCTCCCATGTGTCCACAGGAAGAGGCCCGGGAGCACGGGGCTGTGGTGGCTTTATACCGTACCCATCTCCTGTATGCCATTCAGGTGAGTCCCCTGCCTCCTGACTCCATCTCTGGGTACCTACCTGGCTTTATCGTTTCTCTGCACCACCTGGGCTTCAGTTTCTCCTGTTTAGAGCCAGCCTCATGGCTTCTGGGGACATCCCGTGCACTGACCTATTTCTTAGGGCATTGACTCCCTTGGGTTTGAATAGAGAGATTTGCAAGGGACAGGGAGCACCCAGCAGGAGCACCAGGGTGTGACTCTGCCTCTGTTGTCTCCCACCTCACCAGGGACAGATGGACGAGGATGTACAGAGCATTCTCAGCCAGATCCTGCAGATGCAGCGGCTTCAGGCTCAGGGTCGCTGAGGACACAGCTCAGCCGTTCAATCTTCACTCTTCACCTCTGCAAGCTGAAGCCACAGACACCACCTATCCCAGCTTCCAGGGGTGAACTGACTCAACACTCAGTGGGACACCAGCCTGGGCCTTAGCGATGGCGGCCAGCTGACCACCCCACAGCTCCCTGTGGTCTGGCCCTCTGCTTCCCATCACCACAGCCCCCTGTAGTCTGGCCCTCTGCTTCCCAGCACTCCGCATTTGATATATTGGGAGTCCTGATATCCCACTCAGGAGGACAAGCCCATTGTGTGTGTGTGTGTATGTGTGTGTAAAAGAGAGGGGGGCAGGCATAACCAGTGTGACACACTAGGGGAGGGCAGGGATGGGGCAGGGGACTCAGAACACAGTTTGATCTTCTGACTCCAGAAACACAATTATGGCAATAAATATGAGTGCACTGCAATATTTAAAGAAACCAAGGAATAGAGTTGTATTTCAGGGGTGGAGACCCTACCTAGAACCCTTGGGGAGGAGGCGGGGTTGAACCCTATGACCACTCTAGAGGTGGTGGGGGCTAGGACAATTGAGGCAGACTAAAATCATGCAATAGCCATCTTTATTCAAAGTCCCGGACTTATAAGCTCTCAGGTTTAAGAAAGGTTGCATGAGGACAGCCAGGGCTACAATGAAACCCCCTCAAAAAACAAAGAATAAGAACAATAAGAATAATATGAAGAAGAAGAAGAAGGAGAGAAGAAAAGAAGGAACATGTTTTTCCTTAGAGGTCTAAACATTTGTTTGAATACAGCAGCAGGCAATGATGACTAATCTGAAGTAATCTCACTCCTATGGAATAATGCTGGTACGGGCATGAATACACTGAGGCCACAAGATTCTTGCCTTGTTTCTTGGAGTGTTCTTATAGCATTCGCAATTCTCCTTAAATGACTGGATTCCTGGACTGTGTTCTGACAATCAGGAGTGTGCTTAACCTTATGCAAGACCTATGATACCAAAGTAACTTACTTATTTTCTTGTTTTCTTTCCCTTTCTTTCTTCCTCCTGTTTCTTTCTCCGTCTCTCAGAGTCTCTCTCTCTCTCTCTCTCTCTCTCTCTCTCTCTCTCAATCGTCTCTCTCTCTCTCTCTCTCTCCTCTGTTTGTTTTTTTGAGACGGGATAGCTCTGTATGGACCTGGCTGTCCTGGTCCTTATGGCTTCAGAGTCACAGAGGTCCTCTGCCTTTGTCTTCCGAGTGCTGGGATTAAAGGCGTGCGTGCAACCACCGACTGGGCAATGCCAACCTTTTTCGTCACTTTCCATCCCAGGTCATCACCCTGGAACCTCCCGTTTGGAGACCTTAATTTTGGTTGTTTTTGGTCTCCAAGCTGGCTTAAAACCTTTGATGCCCTGCCTCCACCTCCCAAAAGGTGGCATGAAAGGCCATTGCCACCACAGAAGGCTGGGAATGTAGGAATATTTGGCCAACAGCGTGCAGCTGAGAGATGCGAGCACTCCTAAGTGCGCCTTATAGAAATTGCTGCTGCCTGGTGACTATCAATTAGGTGGCTTAAATTTGACGTGAATGGGCTGGGCGTCATTTCAGCTGTGAGCAGGGGCACCACACAGTGCACACAGAGTAACGATCTGTGTACTAGACACCCTATGCCTACCCGAGGAAGTGCCTACTGTGTGCAGATGTAGTGCAGGGACAACTATGCAGTTCGGGCGCAAGTTCTACAGTCAAAGTCTGCAGGCCTGTGCCTTGGCGGGAGCCCCGGCCTGGGAACTACTGTGTTGAGTCCCTGCGAGCCTCCCTGTTTCTAAGGAAGATGCTCCTGTCACTCGGGTGGCTCTAGCCAATCAGGGTCTCGAGGCGGACTTGAGTGGAGGCGGGAACTTCCGGCCGGCCAATCTCAGGTTTGCCTGTGAGTCTGAGGACGCGCTGGTGTGTCCGGTGCGTTGCGCTGTGACCGGCTGCCTGGAGCCGTGAGGACAGCGGGCGAGCTGGGACTCGGCGCCATGGTGAGCGGGGCGCCGTCCCCACGCGGGGAGGATCCGCGGGAGCCCGTGGGCGTTGTCCCGGGGTGCGGGACCCGGCGGCGAGACGCGGCGCCCGGTGCGATTCCGTTCGTTCTTTGCACCTCGCAGGCGGAAGCGGGACGTCTGAGTGACGTATTCCCTGACTGCGCCTGCGCACACGTGTGTTAGTGCCACAGACCCACTGTTTCCCGGCCTCAGGTGTCAGCACTGACGGACGTTAACTGTGCGTGTGTTCTAAGTGTCCTCTCACGTTCTGCTGATTCTTTATTCCTTCTCAGACAGCGCAGTCTTACTGCAGGTGAGGGGAAGTTCTGAAGTCAGATGGCGGCGCTGTGCGCTGTTGTGTTCAGTCTGTGCTGCTCAGGTTCTCGTCCACGATGACCTTTGTCATCGGGTTCTGTCGTTCGCTGCAGGAATCGTTAGGCTCTTTAGTGGACATTTGTTGAAATCTGTAGCGCAGATTCTGTACTGAAATAATACTGAGACTTCTTGTCTACGATCTCGCAACTTCTCTCCTTTGAGTTCCTTGATTCTTTTAATTAGAAAGTTACAGTTTTGGCTGCAGACATTTGTCATATTTCTGTGTATTTCTGTATTTATTCATAGGGAACATATAAGTGTCATGAAGGGTCTGTATTTTAATTTACTAACTTTATTTCATATGCATGAGTGTTTTGCTTCCATGTATGGTTCATCAGTTGAATGCTTGATGCCCACAGAAGACAGAACAGCCTTCAGATGATTCCACAGGATCTAAGGATAATTTTGTGCTGCCATGTTAGTGCTTGGACCCTAACCATGTCTTTTGTAAGAGCAATAAATGGTCTTTATTGCTGAACCATGTGTCCAGTACTAAATGTGACAGACTTTCAAACTTTTCCCTGTATGTGTGCTGTGCACACACTGAGATCTGAGTGTTCAGGTAACTCAGGTTTGTTTAAAAGTCTGTCTTTAAAGTTGGTGATGACATCAGAGGCATGCTGGTTGGATTTGGTCAGCCTGACACAGGGTAGAGCAGACTGGCCTGTGGACAAATGTGTAGGGAACCTTTCTTAATTAGTGATTGATGTAATAAATGCCCATCTCATGGTTTTGGTGCCACCCTGGGCAGGTGGTTTGGAGTTGTATCAGAAAGCAATCTTAGCAAGCCCTGAGATCAGTGCAATGTTTTAGTCAAAGTTCTATTGCTGTGAAGAGACACCATGAGCATTGTAGTTGGTACCGTCTGTAACTTGTGTTTTACCGTCCTTGCCCCACCTCCCAAAAATAATGACCCTGAGACTTTATTTTTCGCGAGTAAATGATTAGGCCATAAGATTTGGCTCATTCCCTGACTAGCTGGTAATTTAATCATCCCATTCATTTTATTCTATGGGTACCATATGGTTTGTTACTTCTCTTCAGTTTCATAGAACACGTTTCTCATAGTTTTGTGGTGAATGTCTTCCACTGAAAATTTGGTTTCAGAGAAGACAAATGCTAGGGCCTTAAGAGGTGAGTGGCTGGTCGGTGCTTGGATAATGTTGGCTGCAGTCTATCAGTTTGTCATGTCGTTGTGCACAGAGAAATGAGAAGAAAAAAGTAGATATCCTGATTCTGAAGATCAAAGAACTTGCTCCAAGGAATTACAGTGCCCCAGTCAGTAGAAAGTAGTCTGATGGTAACGACGCCCTTTTCTCCTCTGTCTTTCCTTATCTCCTGTCTAGTGTTAGGGGATTGAAAGGGAAGAAAAGAGATAGAGAAGGGTGGAAGCCAGAAAGGTACCTATAAAGTAGCACAGGCTGGCTACTTCAAAGCCCACCCCATAATACACTTCCTCCAACAGGCCACGCCTACTCTGGTAAGCTAAAGATCCTAGTCTCTGTATTCAGAGCACCACAGGCCGTAAGCAGCATTTACTGGGTTGACAGCAAATGTGACATGCATAAGCCTCTGGTTTATAGTTATGTAAGATAGTGAAATCTGTTGGCCAGAGCTGAGCTGGAAACTTGTTATTATAAAGACATTTTTCTTTACTGATCTCTAAGTGTGTGGTGTGATTTCCCTTTGGGAGGGCACATTTCTTTCAGAACAGCTTCACCTCCAGGCTTTCAGAAATACATTTTACAATAAGGTCTCCCATGTTGACCGAGGTTGCCTTCATCTCACTGTGTGGCTACACAGGCCTTGCTGCCTTCCTGAGCCAACCTCCTCGACTTCTAAGTTAATGGTTTGTAACACCACATGGGCCTGAAAAATATCTATGTGCCTCACGTAGCAGACTGTCCATATCAGGACAGTAACAGGAGAAGGATTTGTGTGTGGAGCATGGCTTCTCCCTTAGAGACCAGAGTAAAAGGAAGGGAAGGTTCACTGTGTGTACACTGCAGGGAAACAGATTAGGCAATAGCTGGGTTACAGCTGGTCCAAACCTGTGTGAGTCAGTGAGCTACAGGGTCTGGAATGGCAGGTGAACGGCTTGCCCAGCATGCATTCATTGATACTGTATGAATGAAAGGCAAACTAAGTTGGTGGGTGTACAGTTTGGGGAGGTTACTTTAGTCCAGTGAAATTTCCAACTGGGCAGCTCTCATGTGTAAGTGCAAACCTGGTTGGGTCTCTTCAGTGTGGTGAGAGATTTGAGACACAGGGTATTTGGTTGTGGCTTGTGCCAGCTTACAGCAACTGGGCAGCTAACATTTTACACATGCAGTTTACTCTATTCAGCAGTTTCTTCCATGCCTTGTTTCTGGCCTGAAGTAAGAGTAGGTAGACGGAATGAGTAAGAACCCCCCTGGGAAGACTCCAGAGCCTAACCAATTACAAAATCAGTCAGGCCCCTTGGAAGCTGAGCTGAGTGGGGTCTTGCCCTGAGGTCACCATTCCCTTATGCCGTCAGACTTCCATTTGCCATCAGACTTTGCGTTGAACTTTTATTCAATCTCTCTGTGCCCTGATTTAGCGCCATTGTACATCCTGGTGCTCTTTTCTCCTCAGAGTATACATTTGTATCTTTCCTTGCTCCTTTCCATTATAAATCTGCATAAGAGTAACCACTAATAACCATAGGACAGAGTCAGCACTCTGTATTGAAATCTCCTCTTCCAGAATCTTCATTTGGCGCCAGGTGGATTTTTTTGAACAAGGTTAGAAAGCAGCCATGTCATTCACAAGATATCACAAGAATGAATGGTCTTCAGGCCACTTACATTCTCTTGAAAACTCTTGAAGCCAGGCCATCCTAAGTGTTCTCAGCACCATTGTCTTCCATGATCTTTTAATGTGCTCCATGAAGCCCCACTTAAAGCATTCAACCACTGTTCTAATTCAAAGCTCTAACGTCCATATTCTGCCAACAAGCAGCATTCATGGTAGGAAATTTAAAAGTGGCAGTTTCTTCTATCCAGCTAGCTTCCCAATAGTGAGACAGAGACGTGAAGATTTATTGAAACAAGCTTCAGTCACAACAACCAAGAAGCCTACCTCTCTGTGCTATACTTGCCACTTCCAGTCACATGCTTCAAGTTGCTTGCCGTCTTAGAGGCGACCTGGTGTACTCTGTTCCTTGTGTGTCTCATGGTGAATCCTCGTGGTCCATTATGCATTATGGCTACCTTCCTTCTTCCACCTTGGGGCTCCTTTCTGTCTCTTCCTCCTCTTTCTCTTTCTCAGGGACCCAAGGATTGGAAGTCCAGCCTACCTCTTTCCTCTGCTAAGTCGTTGGCTGTTCAGCCTTTTATGAACCAATCACAGATAATTGGGGGAATGTTCTCTAATGTTGATACAGGGGACGGTCCAATTGTCATGACAATGCTTGTGTCCAAACTGTAACCAGATCTTGGGGCAAACGAAGTGAGCAGGTGAATACACAAGACCCTCTCTAACAAGCATGCCCGGGCCTTTCAGAGAAATACCCTGCTTCCTGGTACCGGCTTCCATCTTACTGCTGTATTGCTATGAAGAGATAAACCGTGACCACAGCGAGTCTTATAGAGGAAAACAGTCAAGGCTTGCTTACACCCTCAGAGGTTCAGTCCACTGTATCATGGCGTGGAGCATGTCAGCCTGCAGGCAGATATGGTGCTGGACAGGCAGCTGAGAGTTATACATCCAGACCCACAGGCAACAGGAAGAGAGAAAGCCAGTCAGCTTGGGCCCTTGAAAGTCAAATCATGCCCCAGTCACACACCTGTTTCAACAAGGCCAGACCTCCCAGTCCTTGTCCTGCAGTGCCACTCTGTGCTGTGGGCCTGTGGGGCCGCCCTCCCTCTAACCACTGCAGCAGTGTCACTTGTGTATGCAACTCACCGCTCTAGTCTTGATTTTCTTCTGTTATTCTATGTTTCTCAGTTATTAAGAACTTTATTCAATTTTCCTCAAGTAGTTACTAATTTATTTATTTTAAAAGCTAGATGTCACAGCAGTGCTTTCTGTTGCTGTGATGAACACCAAGACCAAAGGGAGAAACGGGTTTATTTGCCTTACACTTCCGCAGCTGTTCGTCATTGATAGAAGTCAGGATGAGCGCTCACGCAGGGCAGGAACACGGAGGCAGGGGCTGGCGCAGGGCTGGGCAGTGCTGCTTACTGCTGGCTCCCTAGGGGTCTGCTCAGCCTGCTTTCTTAGGGAATCCAGGGAAGGCACCACTCAAAATGGCTGTTCCCTCCCCATTAATCAGCAATTTAAAAAATGCCTTTCAGGCCTCCCCGCAGCCCAACCTCAGAGGCATTTTCTGAGTTGACGTTCCCTCCTCTCAGATGACTTCAGCCTGTGTTGAGTTGACACAAAACTATCCAGCATAGAATGCCAGGCTTTCCTTGCATGATGTCATTGAGAATGTCTTTGAACACCTAAAACTGCCTCTGCCACTCAGTGCTGGGAATAAGGTATTCAGGTCAGTGAGAAGGAAAGGAGACAAGGGAATGAGTGTCCTAACGGAGCCCAGGCGTTTCCTGGGGAGAGTCAAATGCAGAGGGACCTGCGGAAGAATCAGTCAATTGTCCTTGTGGTGGTTTGAATATGCTTGGCCTATGGGAAGTGGCACTGTTAGGAGGTGTGGCCTTGTTGGAGTAGGTGTGGGCTCGCTGGAGGAAGTGCATCACTGTGGGGGTGGTGCTTTGAGAGCTCCTCTTAGCTGCCTGAAAACAGTGCTCCTGGCTTCCTTTGGATGAGGGTGTAGAACTCTCAGCTCCTGCAGCACCATGCCTGCCTGGACGCTGCCATGTTTCCTGCCTTGATGATAATAGGCTGAGACTCCAAATCTGTAAGCCAGCCCCAGGTAAATGTTGTCCCTTAGAGCAATAGAAGCTCAGTCAGTCAACGTGTGAGGTCTTGTTGTCAGTGTAGAGAAGGTGGCAGAAAGGAGACGGATAGACAATCTGCGTGTGAGGTTTGTTGTCAGCGCAGAGAAAGGTGGCAGAAACGAGACGGAAAGTTTGCCAGTTTTGTCTGCAGTTAGGATTATCCTTGGTTAGTCAGATATCAATTTTAGGTGATTGATAAATGTCCTGATAAATATTGCTTTTAGGGTCTTTAGGCCAGGATAATAAAGAATTTTCTTCTAGAAACCACATTAGTGTAGTTGCACTAGTTCAACCAGAACAGAAGACCTGAGCAGATAGGTGTGGCCCTGCCAAGCTGGCCTGTTGTTTTTTTGGCTGAGAGAAATGTCCTGAGAGAAATGGTATGAGTTCTTCTTGTGTGTTCCTAATATAAATTGTTATTCTTTTGAATACATGGGGTCATAAAGCCTGTTTGAGTGTTTAAAATAGAGCTTTGAGATCATAATTACTTCATTTGGCCTTTTCCTTTTCTCTCTCCTGGTCTCCACATAACCCTCTCTGCATTCAAATTCATGGCCTCCTTTTGCTTTAATGGATGTTCCTATTTGAGTTTGACGTAAGGTTGGCTGCAGGACTTCTTAGGTCTGAGGTAAAGGGATGGCCGAAGTGCACATTGAGTGTGTACTGACTGTGCACTCTACACCTAGGAGGAGAAGCAAAGTGCTCTGGGAGGCTGGAAGAACTTCTTCTTAAATGCAGATCTGCAGTAGAATGGCTCTGTGTGCTCCTGGGTGGGAGGCAGGGCTGGAAAGTGTGAGTCCTTTGACCTGTGTGGCCCTTGCCACAGAGGGTCTCTGGGAAGGCCTTGTAGTGGCAGCACCAGTGGGCAGCAGCATGATGCTTCTTTCCAGGATTCTGTGGGCCAACATGCGAGTGCTGTGTCTGCTGTGCTGCTGTGACAGTGTCCGGGTGACATTGCTTTGCTAGGAATACATGGGAAAGAGAAAGGCCAATGAAGTAATTATGATCTCAAAAATATAATTTAAAAACACTGAAACAGGCTTTGTGGCCCCACGTATTCACAGGTGGATCAGGCAATGGCAGCTCAATGCCTGTGTGGCAGGAGGCAGTGTTAAATCATCCTTAATGTTGTTCTGTGTGTGGTCACGTTAGAAGTAAGTTCAGGGTGGCCAAGAAAAAAAACCGCATCATTCCAATTGCAGTGCCTGAACAAGGGGAACTTGACTCTGGATCTAGGTCAGCCTGTCTCCTGCCCTAGACAGAGGCTGCACTTGGTTTTAATTCTAAGGAAAATGGTGGTTGCATCTTTTACCCTGGGCTAGCCGGTGTCTGGCCTCACTTCTGTTTATTTGGGTATTCTAACATATTGCTGCACTGGAAACGAAGGAGAGAGGATTTGAATTCCTAGTTTCCAATATGAGCTCAGTAGTATTTTATGGAAAAGGCTCCTGTTTGATTTGTTTTTAACAAGACCCTTCTCTCATTCACAACACTTTTCTTCAAACTCATTAATATGTTGGCACCCTGTCCTATGTTGGAAAAGGAATGTGCAGTGGGGACACAGCACATGGTTAATATTAGCTGATGGAATAATCCTGTGTCAGTCCCTGTGATGCCACTATTAGGTATGGCACTGTTGGAGTAGGTGTGTCACTGTGGGTGTGGACTTTAAGACCCTCACCCTAGCTGCCTGGAAGCCAGTATTCTGCTAGCAGCCTTGAGATGAAGGTGTAGAACTCTCTTTAGGAGATTTAGAACTCCTACACCACACCTGCCTGGATGCTGCCATGTTCCTGCCTTGAGGAAAATGCACTGAAACCTCAGCCTGTAAGCCAGCCTCAATTTAATGTTGTTCTTAAAGAGTTGCCTTGGTCATGGTGTCTGTTCACAGCAGTAAAACCCTAACTAAGAGACAGGGCCCTGGTACAAACAATAATTATTACATCTCCTTCATTAGGATGGTTTAAGGTGAGTATCCTAGTTCATAGGATGGTTTCTTGACAGAGACATTGTCTCATAGAATGTGAGCCCTGTACCAAGGCTGTTGCAGGATATTTGATCACACTGTAAACCCTGAGATTATGTTGTTTTCTGGAAAAACCTTATTCTAGTTGTGGTGTGGCTCAGACCAAGCACACACCTTTAATCCAAATGCTTGCTGCTTGCATATTGTAAATAGGATTCAATAAAGTCAACCATAGGTCAAAAGGTGGAGCAAGCAACCAGTTGACAGGGAGTGAACATAGGAAAAAACCATAGAGAATAAGAGGAAGCCAGAAGGACTGATACAGAAAATAAGAAGTAACAGGGAGGGACATTCAGCGTGACTGTGTTTGAGATGGCATTGGGATGTTGGCTAAGGAGGAAGATGAGCTGGGTGTTTTCTCTGCCTCTTTGAGCTATTTCACTGCAGGGTCTGGCTCCCAAGTCTTTATTGGTAAAATCAAACAA
This sequence comes from Arvicanthis niloticus, assembly GCF_011762505.2. Classification (NCBI taxonomy): domain Eukaryota; kingdom Metazoa; phylum Chordata; class Mammalia; order Rodentia; family Muridae; genus Arvicanthis; species Arvicanthis niloticus. The sequence continues at coordinate 844,486 of NC_133429.1, read as the reverse complement.
TTGAGATTTTTTAAAAAACAACAGGAGACCATCTCTTTATCAGGGGTTCTTACCTCCCTTTCCCTCTCTCCCCCTCCCTCCCCTTCCCTCCTCCTCCTTTTCTTCCTTCTCTCTTTCTTCCTCCTCCTCTCCCTTTTCCTCCCTGCTCTCTCTGTCTCCCTCTCCCTATCTCCCTGTCTCCTTCTCCCTCTCCCCCTCCCTCTCCAAGCAGGGTTTCTTTGTGTAGCCTTGGCTGTCTTGGAACTCACTGTGTAGATCAGGCTTGCTTCAAACTCACAGTATTCTGCTAGCCTCTCATTCCCACCTTCTGGTGTTAAAGGTGTGTCCCACTACTACTCAGCAAAATTAATAACTTAATGACTGATAGGGAGGGTGTTCATTATAACATTCATCATGCCCATCCTCTTTTGAAGTTAGGGATTTTGATACAGTTTTGCTAATGTATACTCAATAGCACCTATCTGTTTTACACCCAGAATTATATACTCAGCGAAATGTACACGTACAGTGCAGTCAGTCTCACCATTTCTATATGTCCTTATGTGGGATATTTTAGGCTGCGGTGAGCTATGAGGATGTGCATGTGAACTTCACTCAGGAAGAGTGGGCTTTGCTGGGTCCTTCTCAGAAGAGTCTCTACAGAGATGTGATGCTGGAGACGTGCAGGAACCTCACTGCTATAGGTAAGAATGTGAGTTTTCCTTCACTTGCTAGACAAGGGGACAAGTGTTTCTTGGTTATTGGTGGACTTCCGTGATTTGTCTTGTGACGGAAGAAGAATGTGGTGAATAATCATACATGGTTCTCAGGTTTACCAAAGATTCTAACTCAAATTTTGCATACTATTCAATAATATATCATAAATTTCCTGTTACTGTATTCTAGGCTACAAATTGGAAGACAGCATCGTTGAAGAACACTGTCAAAGTTCTAGAGGACATGGAAGGTAAAAGTCACGTGCAAGCTGATGCAAACGCATCACTGAGGACACTGTCATGTGCCCTGAAGGTGTAAAGAAAAGCAAGAGTGTAAACAAGGAGAGATTTAAGTGTTCTGGTGATTATTCATTCTCACAAGGCCGTGTACTTCAGTTTCAGGTAGCTGACCTGTGTTTGCAAGGGGTTCCTCTAAGAAACAAGACAAAGAAACAATACCTTAACACATGATAATGTTTTAGACATAGCCTGGGAGAGCCATGTGTGAGAACTGTCAGTCCATTTAGTTTCATCCCATTCAAAAAGCATGCACATTGATGAGGGGACCAGTGAGTGTCCAAGACCTTTTGTAAACAAATAGTTCATAGTAAAGCTACTGTTACTCAGATACTTGTAGTGAGTTTCCAGAGTTTAGTGAGAACAGTTTATGGGAAACAAGAAGGTTGTTGTCATGGAGAAACCTTAATCCCTATAGCACATGTCTGTGTGGAACAGGAACTTAACCTGTGTGTATGCAGTGTGAAACCTTCTGTTTGTTATTTCTCTTTTAATAGGAATAACATCTGTCATTGTGGATACAAGCCTTGTGAGCATAAGGGATATGGGAAGAATCAATGTACCTTTGCACATAAGAGTTTTCTTCAAACCTATGAAAGAATCCATACTGAAGAGAAACCCTATGAATGCAATCTATGCAGTAAAGCCTTTGCAAATTTCCGTAGTCTTCGAAAACATGAAAACAGTCATACTAGAGGAAAACCCCATGAGTGTAATCACTGTGGTAAAGCCTTTGTAAGTCGCAGTGCTCTTCAATACATGAAAGAACTCATACAGGAGAGAAGCCCTTTGATTGCAGTGAATGTGGTAAAGCATTTGCACGTCACAGTAATCTTGATATACACAAAAGAACTCATACAGGAGAGAAACCCTATGGATGTAATCAGTGTGGGAAAGCCTTTTCAACTCGCAGTCATCTTCAAATACATGAAATACTTCATACTGGAGAGAAACCCTATGTATGTAATCAGTGTGGCAAAGCTTTTGCATATCGCAGTAATCTTGAAGCACATGAGAAAACACACACTGGAGAGAAACCCTATGAGTGTAGTCAATGTGGCAACGCCTATGCAAGTCGTAGTAGTCTTCGAAATCATGAAAAACATCATACTGGAGAGAAACTCTATGGATGTAATCAATGTGGCAAAGCCTTTGCACGGCGTAGTAGTCTTGAAATACATGAAAGAATTCACACCGGAGAGAAACCTTATGTGTGTAATCAATGCTGTAAAGCATTTGCGCGTCGCAGTAGTCTTCAAATACATGAAAGAGCTCACACTGGAGAGAAACCTTATGAATGTACTCAGTGTGGTAAAGCCTTTGCAAGTCGTACTAGTCTTCAAAATCATGAAAAACATCATACTGGAGAGAAACCATATGGATGTAACCAATGTGGTAAAGCCTTTGAATTAAAGTGTGATCTTCAAATACATGAAAGAATTCACACTGGAGAGAAACCGTATGGATGTAATCATTGTGGTAAAGCCTTTGCAAGTCGTCGTTATCTTCGAAATCATGAAAAACATCACACTCTTGAGAAACTCTATGATTGTAGTCAATGTGGTAAATCCTTTGCAATTTTCAGATATCTTCAAAAACACAAAAAAACTCATACTGGGGAGAAACCGTATAAATGTACTCAATGTGATAAAGCCTTTGCATATTGCAGTAATCTGTATAGACATGAAAGAAGTCATACCAGAGAGAAACTGTATGAATGTAATGAATGTGGTAAAGCCTTTGCATATTATACTAGTCTTCATAATCACACAAAATGTCATATTGGAGAGAAACCCTACAGTGATAATTAATGCAGTAAGTTTTGGCACATCAGTATAATCTTCATCAAAGAACTCATACTGGAGAGAAACCCTATCAATGTAATCAATGGGATAATGCCTCCATATCTTACAGTCTTCAAAGCCATGAAAGAATTCCTACTGGAGAGAAACACATGAGTCTAATAAATGCAGTAGACCCTTGTACACAGCACATTTATTTTTATTTTATGTCACTAAGCAATCTCACTGGTGCTCATGTACAATTAGTAGAACTGTTTCATCATTAAAATATGGTCTTGTTCTCAAATCATATAGAAATTGTCACCCAAGGATAGAGGAACACACAATGTTTGAATATAAAACTTATTTGCAAATGAAAGTGATATACTGCCATCTATTTTTACTGGTTATGTTTTTTCTGAAGAGTAAGTACTTCTCAACACTTTCTCAGAAGCATGAATGGCAGAGAATTTTCTCAGTGAGTAAAGGTAGTTGCTGTTAAATGTGATGACCTGAGATTGTTCTGGGAGACCCACGTTGCTCATGGAAGTTTGTCTTTTTGATTATTAAATACTTAGGCTTTGATGTGTGCACACCTATACAACAGCACTTACATAAATAGTTTTGAAACTTAATCAAGGACCAGTGAGTTCACTTACTACATAAAGGCACTTGCTGCATAACTTGACTCTCTGGGTTTGATCTCTCAGACTCAGAAAGGGAACAGACACCTGAAAGTTGTCTTCTGGTTAGCACATGCACATCGTAGCACGTGCACATCATAGCACGGTGTAGCTTTTTTTTTTTTAATTAATTTATTTTATGTACATGTGCACACTGTCCCTGTCTTCAGACACACCAGAAGAGGGCATCGGATCCCATTACAGATGGTTGTGAGCCACCATGTGGTTGCTGGGAATTGAACTCAGGACCTCTGGAAGAACAGTCAGTGCTCTTAACTGCTGAGCCATCTCTCCAGCCCGCAAAGGTGTATCTTACACCGGTAAAAATTATTAACGGTGAAATTATGACTAAGCAAAATGTTGAGAGCGTAAATGATTTACCAGTCTCAATCGATACATTGTATTCCAAGAAGTGTTCTTCAAAGAAGAGGATTCCTGTTTAAATCTTCCTTTATCCTTTCATTCTTTTTTTTTTTTTTTTGGTGTTTTGAGACAGGGTTTCTCTGTGTAGCCCTGGCTGTCCTGGAATTCACTCTGTAGACCAGGCTGGCCTCGAACTCAGAAATCCGCCTGCCTCTGCCTCCCAAGTGCTGGGATTAAAGGCATGCGCTTTCATTGTATCCTTTCATTCTTTATTCAACAATAGGTCATTTAAAAAACTGGGCAGGGTGTTGAGTCGCACGCCTGTAATCCCAGTTTGGGAGACAGGGAGATGTAGTTCTGTGTTTGAGACCAGCTTGGATCACATAGTGAGTTCAAGATGGCATAGCTATGTAGAGATATCCTGTCTCATAAAATCCAAAACAAACAAAATGTAATAACACCCCCACCAACCAAACAACTGTATCTCTCATTATGGATATTTTTCTAATATAATCTGGATGTAGTGTGGATGTTTTAATATTGGTATCTTTAAAAAACTGAAATATAGGACTTTTTTTAAGCCCAGGTATGAGGATGTGGGGCTGATGCACAGCAGGTGACTATAATTTGCCTTGTGCTCTAGGCAGATTATTTGTGCAATTGTGTGACATTTGTAATTCTGGGGACTTTTCAAAGGGCATATAAATGGTAAGGCCCTGACAGGTGGCGGGGGTTACGGGTTGGTGGTGGATGCTGTTGGTCATGATTTGTTACATAGTCATGCACAAACCAACAAGAAATTAGATATCCTGATGATGAAAAGCCAAAGTTGCCCAAGGAACTCGACACTCTTAATCAGCAGGATGCAGTCTATCGATGACATCACCTCCTAATCAGCAGGATGCAGTCTATCGATGACATCACCTCCTAATCAGCAGGATGCAGTCTATCGATGACATCACCTCCTAATCAGCAGGATGCAGTCTATCGATGACACCACCTCCTAATCAGCAGGATGCAGTCTATCGATGACACCACCTCCTATTCTCCTTTATAGTTTTTTCTCACGTACTTAGTATTAAAGGTTTGAAGATGACGGGTGGAAGAGGGTGAAAGGAAGAGGAACCCACCAAGAGCAAACACCTGCTACATCTAGACTCAATCTCTAGTCAACTAAGTCTGTTGTCCTCACTCTTATCAATAAAAGAACTGTGTTAAACATAACAATGAGAAGCAATTTGTAAAGCGATAGATAATCCTTCCAATTCTTCAGTGACCATGGACTAGGGACTTTTCAGCACTGGAAAGTGATAGAAGGCAGAGGCCTAATGGAGCCTCTTCATTTTCTCCATTATAATGACATATTTAGGGTCCAGAATGTTGTCTCAATAGTACTGATTCTGTTGGGTACCCAACTGTTTTCTGGCACTCACATCAGATGGTTCAGAACTACCTGTAATTCCAGGTGCAGAAGGTCTGATACACTCTTCTGGTTTCCTTGGACACCATGTATACAAATGAAAGACGCAGTCACATTCACCACCCCCCCCCCAACACACACAATGCACTACACATTGTAAAACGTATAGCAGGTATAGCAGATAGCAAGTGAGAATGCTCATCATTGTCTGCTGTCGTTCAATTCAAAGTTTAAACTATGCTTTATATGCTTCTGTTGGAAAGTATGTGTGTGACACTTGTGCTTGTTCTTGTCATTGTACACAGCTTTACTCATGAGAACTTTACTCAGGCAACATGTCTTAACCCTCAGAGTATAGATTGACTCGGGCTTTGTATAACATTGGCTATTGCATTAGACATTAGTCCAGCACTTATACTGGCTCTGTTCTCTCAGGAACCCCTACCTGTAGAACAGTGACAGAAGCTGAAAGGGAGTGTAAATCACCAGTGAGATGAGAGAGTGGGAACCCTCAGAGGATGTGAGTGAGAATGGCGGGAGAAACCAGGAAAGGCTTTGCCTTATGTTGGGTTACAGATAATGAATTCCTGAATAAATTAGAACTAGATAGTCAAACTTTAAAATTGGTAAAAGAAACAAATTTCCCTTTTCAAGCAAAATTGAAAGTAATCACAGTCTCACCAGCTGACAACCCCTCAGCTCCATTACTATAGTTTCTTTTAGACGCAGATCTTCCAGTGCCTGAAAATCACCCTGAAACGTGATTTCATCAGGTAAGGAACTTGATCATTAATCTAATGTAGAATTCCTACCATTTCCTGATATGGACTTAAGAGGGCTTCTTTTACAACCTAGGTAAGCTCCGGCACACAGCAAAGAGGAATTGTTTATCAATTTCGTTCTTGCAGCATGGACTACACTTTGTATTTCAAGTAACTTTCAGCAAAATAAAAATATTCAACACCTAACTATACACTAACCAGTCCTGTTTAAAACTCTAGGTTGGACAACACTGAACAGTGCTCTCAAATTAACGCAAAACGCAATGAAAGACCTACAGCTGTCGAATCGAGACTGAAAGGCATATGTACATCATGTGGACCCTAACTGCCTTTACATTTATTTTTCCCACTAAATTGTCTCCTACAGGGCTTATAATACCAGAAGACAAACCTTTGGAATGGATTTATTTTCAAAGTAAGGGTCAGAGTACAGGAACTGCTCTCCTTAGTCTTCATGCTTAATTAGCAAAGTGGATGACCTGGTGCCAACAATTCTATGGGTGTGATAGTTGATGCAGTATGTTACCCCTAACTAACAATGAGTTTTTAAGAGTGTTACACACTCTATGGATTTTCAAATTTTGTTTGGAGGTTACCACAGAAGGATAGGAAATCATTATCCAGCTGGCAAGATGTGGGATTCCATCATATAAACGGAATTTGTTATTACAAAAGCTGTCTAAACTCCCATTCCACAGGCAGATACTAAATTTATTGATGGCCAATCAAATGGTATAGGAGGGATTCATGTTCCAGATACTTTCTATTCATCAATATATTAGTACTTTGTTTTACTCAGCTCAACAATTGGACCTAGCTGATTTGATTCCTCTATTATGGCTAATTAATAAACCCTTATAAATCATTTCAGAGTCTGCTCATGTTGTAGGATTATTTTCAGCAATATGTAGGACTGTGAAAGGACAGCATGGTTTCTGGTCGAGCACCTGCTGGAAATTGCCAGAAACCCTGCAGGCTTCCCTGCAAGGGACGGCATGCATTTCGCCTCTCTCCCAGACTCTAGGCTCCTGACATGAGGCTGAAGACCTCCATAGAGTGGCGCCCTCCAGTCACATAGGACAACGCCTCCAGCCCCTCCACAGGTAGAGTGTGTGACTACAGGCCACAGAGCCTCAAGACAGTTCTCCATATTAATGAGATACCTAAAGGCCAGAAGGACATAGCCAATTGAACATTCCTTCCCAGACCCTTTCCCTTGCAAAAGGTATTTAACCTCAGGCCCACCCTGAAAATACCTGGGTATAGTTTCCATTTTCTGCCATGACAATAAGTATCTTAAGACCATGGATGGTTTCTCTTCTTTGGGACGGGCAGTGGGGAACAGTGAAGAAGGTTTTCAACTACCGAACCGCCGCCTAATCTGCTGATGACCTCTCTATGTTCTTAGCCACGGAGGCCCAGCAAACCAAGCAAGCAAGCAAGCCAAGCCAAGCCAGCTGGGACCCAGCCAAGCAGTCGCTGGGACTAAGACTCTCATCTCTGGGAGAAGCAGCTGGAGCTCATCCCTTCCCCCAAGAGATCTGGCTTTCCGTGGGACCTCAGACTATACTCTCTCATCCTGAGTGGAGTCTTGTGGCTTCTCACAGCCCGATGTTGCTTGGCACCAGCGTGGAGTGAACACAGTTGAGAGGCCCTAGCCACATGGTGAGACAGAGGCGGGACTCACACATCAACCCAATAGGACCCATGCACACAATACAACCCAACAGCAGTACACACTGCTTTGATTTCATCTTCCTGTTACGCTCCCATCACGATGGATCGACAACATCTGTTTAAAACCTGCCCACGTCCTTTGTTACTCATGTCCATGCACACTGTAAACGTCCCTTGTCACTCATGTCCATGCACGCTGTAAACGTCCCTTGTTACTCATGTCCATGCACTCTGTAAACGTCCCTTGTTACTCATGTCCATGCACACTGTAAACGTCCCTTGTTACTCATGTCCATGCACACTGTAAACGTCCCTTGTTACTCATGTCCATGCACACTGTAAACGTCCCTTGTTACTCATGTCCATGCACTCTGTAAACGTCCCTTGTCACTCATGTCCATGCACACTGTAAACGTCCCTTGTCACTCATGTCCATGCACTCTGTAAACGTCCCTTGTCACTCATGTCCATGCACACTGTAAACGTCCCTTGTTACTCATGTCCATGCACTCTGTAAACGTCCCTTGTTACTCATGTCCATGCACACTGTAAACGTCCCTTGTTACTCATGTCCATGCACACTGTAAACGTCCCTTGTTACTCATGTCCATGCACACTGTAAACGTCCCTTGTCACTCATGTCCATGCACTCTGTAAACGTCCCTTGTCACTCATGTCCATGCACACTGTAAACGTCCCTTGTCACTCATGTCCATGCACACTGTAAACATCCCTTGTTACTCATGTCCATGCACTCTGTAAACGTCCCTTGTTACTCATGTCCATGCACTCTGTAAACGTCCCTTGTCACTCATGTCCATGCACACTGTAAACGTCCCTTGTCACTCATGTCCATGCACTCTGTAAACGTCCCTTGTCACTCATGTCCATGCACACTGTAAACGTCCCTTGTCACTCATGTCCAGGCACTCTGTAAACGTCCCTTGTCACTCATGTCCATGCACTCTGTAAACGTCCCTTGTCACTCATGTCCATGCACTCTGTAAACGTCCCTTGTCACTCATGTCCATGCACTCTGTAAACGTCCCTTGTCACTCATGTCCATGCACACTGTAAACGTCCCTTGTCACTCATGTCCATAGCACACTGTAAACGTCCCTTGTTACTCATGTCCATGCACACTGTAAACGTCCCTTGTCACTCATGTCCATGCACTCTGTAAACGTCCCTTGTCACTCATGTCCATGCACACTGTAAACGTCCCTTGTCACTCATGTCCATGCACACTGTAAACGTCCCTTGTCACTCATGTCCATGCACACTGTAAACGTCCCTTGTCACTCATGTCCATGCACACTGTAAACGTCCCTTGTCACTCATGTCCATGCACACTGTAAACGTCCCTTGTCACTCATGTCCATGCACACTGTAAACGTCCCTTGTCACTCATGTCCATGCACACTGTAAACGTCCCTTGTCACTCATGTCCATGCACACTGTAAACGTCCCTTGTCACTCATGTCCATGCACACTGTAAACGTCCCTTGTCACTCATGTCCATGCACACTGTAAACGTCCCTTGTCACTCATGTCCATGCACACTGTAAACGTCCCTTGTCACTCATGTCCATGCACACTGTAAACGTCCCTTGTCACTCATGTCCATGCACACTGTAAACGTCCCTTGTCACTCATGTCCATGCACACTGTAAACGTCCCTTGTCACTCATGTCCATGCACACTGTAAACGTCCCTTGTCACTCATGTCCATGTACACTGTAAACGTCCCTTGTCACTCATGTCCATGCACACTGTAAACGTCCCTTGTCACTCATGTCCATGCACACTGTAAACGTCCCTTGTCACTCATGTCCATGCACTCTGTAAACGTCCCTTGTCACTCATGTCCATGCACACTGTAAACGTCCCTTGTCACTCATGTCCATGCACACTGTAAACGTCCCTTGTCACTCATGTCCATGCACACTGTAAACGTTCCTTGTCACTCATGTCCATGCACTCTGTAAACGTCCCTTGTCACTCATGTCCATGCACACTGTAAACGTCCCTTGTCACTCATGTCCATGTACACTGTAAACGTCCCTTGTTACTCATGTCCATGCACTCTGTAAACGTCCCTTGTTACTCATGTCCATGCACTCTGTAAACGTCCCTTGTCACTCATGTCCATGCACACTGTAAACGTCCCTTGTCACTCATGTCCATGCACACTGTAAACGTCCCTTGTCACTCATGTCCCATGCACTCTGTAAACGTCCCTTGTTATTCATGTCCATGCACACTGTAAACGTCCCTTGTCACTCATGTCCATGCACACTGTAAACGTCCCTTGTCACTCATGTCCATGCACACTGTAAACGTCCCTTGTTACTCATGTTCATGCACACTGTAAACGTCCCTTGTCACTCATGTCCATGCACACTGTAAACGTCCCTTGTCACTCATGTTCATGCACACTGTAAACGTCCCTTGTCACTCATGTCCATGCACACTGTAAACGTCCCTTGTCACTCATGTCCATGCACACTGTAAACGTCCCTTGTCACTCATGTCCATGCACACTGTAAACGTCCCTTGTCACTCATGTCCATGCACACTGTAAACGTCCCTTGTTACTCATGTCCATGCACACTGTAAACGTCCCTTGTTAATCATGTTCATGCACACTGTAAACGTCCCTTGTCACTCATGTCCATGCACACTGTAAACGTCCCTTGTCACTCATGTCCATGCACACTGTAAACGTCCCTTGTCACTCATGTCCATGCACACTGTAAACGTCCCTTGTCACTCATGTCCATGCACTCTGTAAACGTCCCTTGTCACTCATGTCCATGCACCGGGAAACGTCCCTTGTCACTCATGTCCATGCACTCTGTAAACGTCCCTTGTCACTCATGTCCATGCACACTGTAAATGTCCCTTGTCACTCATGTCCATGCACACTGTAAACGTCCCTTGTCACTCATGTCCATGCACTCTGTAAACGTCCCTTGTCACTCATGTCCATGCACTCTGTAAACGTCCCTTGTCACTCATGTCCATGCACACTGTAAACGTCCCTTGTTACTCATGTTCATGCACACTGTAAACGTCCCTTGTCACTCATGTCCATGCACACTGTAAACGTCCCTTGTTACTCATGTTCATGCACACTGTAAATGTCCCTTGTCACTCATGTCCATGCACACTGTAAACGTCCCTTGTCACTCATGTCCATGCACACTGTAAACGTCCCTTGTTACTCATGTCCATGCACACTGTAAACGTCCCTTGTTAATCATGTTCATGCACACTGTAAACGTCCCTTGTCACTCATGTTCATGCACACTGTAAACGTCCCTTGTCACTCATGTCCATGCACACTGTAAACGTCCCTTGTCACTCATGTTCATGCACACTGTAAACGTCCCTTGTCACTCATGTCCATGCACTCTGTAAACATCCCTTGTCACTCATGTTCATGCACACTGTAAACGTCCCTTGTCACTCATGTCCATGCACACTGTAAACGTCCCTTGTCACTCATGTCCATGCACACTGTAAACGTCCCTTGTCACTCATGTCCATGCACTCTGTAAACGTCCCTTGTCACTCATGTCCATGCACACTGTAACCTCCCTGATTTTAATGCTGATGCTTTAACCTCACTGTTTTTGTTCTCTCCAACAGGAATGTCGATACCTACACACTAATGCTCATAGACTTCATGTGTCACATCCCCTTTAAAGAAACATGACAGTCATGCAGGAATAGCCAATTTGTGTTTCCTTACACTGTCACAGTCATGTGTTGGCATTAGTCACAGAGGTAAAAGTACTAATGAATTATGGCAGCTGGATGTCATTCTCTTTGCTCTTGTGCCACAAATGCCATCTGTGTACATTTTCCTTGATACTTTTTTTTTTTTTTTTTTTAATATTTCTGGGTGGTTTCTCAGTCCTCAGAGAATGGTTCTGCTGTATGTTCTCTTATACAAACTTTGGGTCTCACGGGCTTGCCTACTTCTATCAAAACTGACAATGAACCAGCCTCTACTAGTAAACAGTTTAAGAAGCTCTTTAAGGAGTGGGATACCAGTGCCATTACAGACATTCCTTATCTTCACAGCCAGAGTTCACACTTTTTGAAAGGCTGGAGTCTTTCCACTTCATCTATTTGTTCATGTGTCTTTATGCAGGACATCACACTGTAGACTAAACTGGCCTGAATTCACAATATACCTCTGACTGTGCTGGAACTCATGGAATCCTCCTGCCTCAGCATTCTAAGTGTTGAGACTGCATGAGTAAGCCATGGTGCTCTGTTTCCATTTCCCTAAAAGCAACAGGACTAATAGCCTGAGGGAGGACCTCTTTTAGGTGTTATAATTTATGTACTTCCAAAGCAGACCCCAAAATGTCAGTGACAAATTTGTTATGAACCCCTACTTGTCCAAGTGTGGAATAACAACAGTGTGTGGACCAGGGAGGTGTGCAGAGAGGCAGCGAGTCTAATGTCTGGGAGCAGCCAGGGCTGTGCTTAGGCTCATCTGTAGACTGCTTGCCTAGGATGCTGAGAACCCTGGTTTCCATTGTTAATACAGCAGAAGCCAGGCATGGTGTTCTGCTCCTGTCATCCAGCACTCAGGAGGCATCAGGGGAGGCCCAGCAGTTGAGGTCATCCTTGACCACTTTCCTGAGTCTGAGGCCACCCTGGGTTACACCAGACCCTGCCTCAGAACAAAGTAACAAGAAAATCCAGTTGGAAGAGAAAGACTGGAAGTCTTTCCCCATCTGGACTCTTTGCAACAAACCACACATTTAATAAAAGCGCAGGATAAAGGGGACTCTGGACTTTATGGAAGTAACGTACAAAAGTTCACAGCCTTCAGGAATGGCTCACAGGGTGTACTGGACCTGCAGGCAGGAAGTTGAACAGCCTCTGGGGGAAGTGAGGACGATTATAGGAAAGGCAGAAAGAAGAGATGAGAGATAGATCGATAGGACTGCCAGTAAATGCTGAAGCATCAGGTTTGATTGGTATAGCCTTTTAATACTCCACACTGGATAGATGCCTAGCTCCCCATCTTGCTTAGGTGGGTGCTTAGCAGCCAGCAGCCCTGAAAACAATGCTGTGATGGGGTAGCCTCCACAGTGTTCTGGAATCTCTGTTGGGGAAATCTGGGTGGGGTAGTCCAGGCAATCTGAGAGGGCATAGGAGGACAGCACAGACAGGCAGCTGGCCAAAGCTGGGCCAGGCCTGCAGCCACCTTGAAGGCACTGAGAAGGGGAGGGAGGCCAGTGAGCAGTGGGGGACGGGGCTTCAGTGAGAAACAAAATCACAAGCTAGCAGAAACAAAAGCTTCCAAACATAGGATATCTGGTCCCAAACAGAGGCCTCCCTGTTCCTTCCACCAAGATTAATAAAACATTCAGCCCCTCGCCTTGAGCCTCAAGTGTATCCTTGTGTCAGCAGACCAGGAAATCTGTCAGCAGACCCTGACCCGCCTGACTCTACCTGGCAGGCAGACTTTTACAGAAGTGGGCAAAATGACTCCTGACAGGAAAACAGGGAAAAGCATATTTACTGTGCAAAGCATGAGGCCGAGTGTTCAACAATATATCCTTTGTATGGATCTGACCCACATGTCCTCTCTCCCCTGTTCCCAGAACTCAAGAATGAGGAGCCCCCAAGAAGAGGAAGGCCCTCCAGTCAGGCCAGCATACCTCTTCCCATAAGAAGTAGCGGTAGTTTAGGCTGGACTGGGCCTCTGCCTCACACTCAGGTTGGACTAGCCCTAGAAGCCTCACCTAACGTGAAGTTCACTGTCGGGGAAGTGACAGGATGATCCAGGAGATTTGTGTGCCTGAGCAAGACAGGGGCCACCTCCTGCAGAAGATCAGGGGCCTGGAACAACACAAGGAACCCAGGAGGAAGGAGGTTAAGAGGCTGCAGGCCCTGCAGTCTGGGAGTGGAGGAGCAGTTCCCTGGGATACTGTTAAGAATTCCGTTAAACTTAAAATTAACTGTCCCAGGACACATCCTGGGAGGAGCACATTCCTTAGTCCAAGGACACCTACTGGACCCTGCTGCATTAACATTCAGAGGAAGAAGTGTCTCTGTAGGTGCAGAAGCTGCAACAGATGCTGGTGGAGAAGCAGGAGGAAAAGGAGAGTCTGGGCCGGGAGGTGGAGAGCCTGCAGAGCCGCCTGTCCCTGCTGGAGGTGGCGGGGCTTGGCAGTGCAGAGCCACAGAAGGAGGGTGCAGAGGGGTTAGGATACTGTACCCCTGGCTTGGTCTCTTTGGCTGGGGCAGACACCTAGCTGGTCTGCTCCCGAGAAAACACCTAGAGGAACCACTGCACTCAGAGCAGCAGGATTTCAGGATCCCAGAGGCAGCCTGAGTCCCAAGAATTCTTCCACCTAGGAGCTCAGGATCATAAGATCACAGAGACAGCTGGACTCTGAGGAGTTCTGACACAAGCAAGATAACTGGAGAGACAGGCTCCAGTCAGAGACAGTGAGTACAGGTAGCACTAGAAATAACCGGATGGCAAAAGGCAAGTGCAAGAACATAAGCAACAGAAACCAAGGTTACCTGGCATCATCAGAACCCAGTTCTCCCACCATAGCAAGTCCTGGACACCCCATCACACTGGAAAAGCAGGATTCAGAATTAAAATCACTTCTTATGATGACAGAGGACTTTAAGGACATAAATAACTCCCTTAAATAAATACAGGAGAACACAGTGCTGGGATGGACAAGGGGTCAGTCAGTGCTTAGGGCTGGGCCAGAGAAATGGAAGGAACAAGGAGAAGGGTCGATTAAGCCAGGGTATGTCAGCAGGGCTTGATGAATGTGGTAGCATATGGGCAACTCTGACATGTCAGAACTTCACCTATGCACCGCGGTATGGAGTGTGGAGTATAAAAAGGCTATATATATCCACCACACATGACTTCCATAAAATCACACACTTGCCAAGACTTCTGCAAACACACACATGCAAAGATGGCAGCCTCTCTGACACACACATCACACACGCCCCAAACATATAAATATAGCAGTCACACACAGGCCACAGCCCTCACACAAACACCCACACACTGTTCAACCTGTGCAATTAGAGTTAGCGATATAGACCAGTCAAGAAGGAGGTTGCTGCCACCCCTACTGACCTGAGTTCACTCCCCATGTGATGGGAGGAGAGAACCAATTCTCGAGTTGTCTTCTGACTGCCACCTTGTACTGTGGCATGTGTGCACTCCTGCAGACACACAAAATAAACGTGATAAAATATCCGTACAAGCACGTAATCACACAGACACACAGAGGTGAGCATGTACTTGGGGATGTGCTGGGATTCAAACCCAGACCCTTGACTCTATGGCCAGAGTGTGGCTCAGTGGTGAGTACTTGCCTAGCGTGTGCTAGCCTGCGCCCTTGTCCAAACCTGCATCTCATTAGAAGGGGAAGGGCCATTTGGGTGCTCAGCGAACACAGACACAGCCAGTTGGGAGTTGCCTCCGCCCCGGCGTTGTGTGGGTATATGGACATTGTCCGTTTGGGGGATCTAAAGTCTCTTGTCAGTAAGGGGCAGGATCTGAAGGTCTACTTTGTGCTGGACTCCTAGAATGAGAGAGAAAACACAAGCTATGATGTGGCCACCCTGCAGGATGAGGAGGGTGAGCTGCCTGACTTCCCAGGTGAGATCTGCCCCCTCTATCCCACCCTCCCTGCTGCCTACCCGGGATCCTGAGGGGTGGATGGCCACGTGGATACAGAGCCATGACCATAGCTTCCCGTGGCAGAGGCGTGTGATCCCCACTGAGCAGCTCCCGACTGTCCCTCATGGTGTGTGTCCCCAGCCTGACCCAGTGCTGTTCTCAACCCTGCCAGGAGCTGATGCACTGCTGTCAAAGAACCAGAGTCCACCAGCAGAGGCCATGCTTGCTTCCCTACAGGAGCAGGTGGCTCAGCTCACCAGGCAGAACCAGGAGCTGCTGGAAAAGGTCCAGGTGGGAAAACTGAGGCAGTGGACATCTCTGCAGACCGCGGGGTGGGCAGGGAACATGAGGAGTGTGAGGGCCTAGCATCTGTGCCTATCAGGAACCATCTAGGAGAGACAAATACTAACGTGTGATGTTCTGGAGATGGTCATCATTTTGCAAAGTTTCAATGTGTCAAACTTGGATTTGCAAGGTCTTCAGAGGCTTCATCTTTTGAGTCAGTGGACTGTGCCAGGAAACTTTGTAAGAATGAGTTGGTTCAGAGACCCCAGATTCTATCTGGGGACCATAAGCATTTCCCTGGTCCCTATCAGATTCTTGGCCCTGAACATGTAACCACACTTCCTACATAGGGCTGTGACTGTGACCAATGGTCTTGTTGCCCAGAACTGAACTGTCCATGCTAATGAGGTATCTAGAGGGGCTCTGGGAGTTCAGCCAATGAGCTTCCCTTCCTGGGCATTCCTTCCTGCAAAAGGTATTTAATCTCTGGTCCACTCTGAAAAGGGGGTATGTATCCATTTTCCACAATGCACAATCAATAAACAGTTTGAAACCAAGCACTGTCTCTCTCATCAAGAGCTGCTGTGGGGGACTGGAGAGATGGCTCAGTGGCTAAGAGCACTGACTGCTCTTCCAGAGGTCCTGAGTTCAATTCTCAGCAACCACGTGGTGGCTCACAACCACCTGTAACGGGGATCTGATGCTCTCTTCTGGAGTGTCAGAAGACAGCGACGGTTTACTCACACACATTAAATAAATAAATAAATCTTAAAAAGAAGAACTGCTGTGGGAAGTATGGACGAAGCCTTTGTCTACAGAGCCACACTGTCTAAGTATTGCAGAAGGCCCTTCTGCATACGTAGACATGCCTGCTATGGAGCTAAGTGAGAATTCCTCTTTCCCTGGATACCCTGGAGTCAGGGAACCCCAGCTTCAGCCTCTGCCCTGTCGTTTCTTGTTCAGCCTCAGGCTAAGGTTCCCTCCCAAGGCTGCATTCTCCCACTCCCGAATGGTGTTTTGGTGCTTCCCTTAAGCCCAGCATCTGCTGTCAGTGGAGTGGGGTGAGTGCAGTCTAGCACTTCCTGTCTGGTCTCCTGATGGGGTTCCTACATACCAGCATCGAGGGGGAACACAGGACCACACCATCTCAGGATCAGGATTGATTTTTGTCATTATGTCTTTCCTGTCATTATTAGTATAATGATTGTTATAATAGGTGGCACAGTCCTCGACAAATCATACCTCTCACATGGGAGGTTTTATTTGCAGAGGCAGCCTTTGGGATAGGGTGGGGATGAAGAAGAAGGAGCTGCAGGCTGGAGGTGGGAGGGGGGAAAGTCTTTTATCTGGGCCATGACATGTGATGCACGTGCAAAGGGCTGTGCAGTGTTTCGTTACTGAGTCGGGGAGCTGGCTGTAAAGATGCTTCTAGCTGATGCACCTGATGCTAACATTCCTCTTTTTTTCTTATCACAAAGAGAGTGGAAAAAGTGGTGGTGGTGGTGAGGTAGGAATAGGGGCGTCAGACCTCTTAAACTGCTTCCTGCTGTCTAGGGGCATAACTGACCCTCACCACAGGGCTCATTTGATGGTCATTTGCATCAGGCTCCTTTGTGGATTGTAGTTGGTAATCCTGTAAAAGGAACTGATTAATTGTTTGGTTAGAAAGATTTTGAATTTGTCATTGGAAGAATGTATAGACAAGGTTAACGAGAGAGGGAGCAAATAGTAAAGCCAGAAAAATGAGATGAGGGGTTAGGAAGGGCAGCGTCCACTGTAGGCCGCCAACCTTATGTGGCTGAATAAAACGGCACCACAGAGCTAACACTGCTGACTAAAACAACGCTGCGCTGCTTCAACTCTGCGGGCCAAGGGTGCACATTTGCACGCACCAGCGGCTCTGAGGCGGCAATCCAAGATGGCGCCTGCCTAGGCTCTGGTAGGAACTACCAGAGGCCTGAGCATGCGCAGTTCAATTTGGCTCCAGCCCCTCCCGAACGGGGCATGCAAATGAGGTACCACTAGGGTACCACAAACTTGACCAATCACCCCCTCCTGGGCGGGGCATGCTAATGAGTATGCTAATGAGGCATTACAAATTGACCAATCGGACACCTCCATGCGCTTTGCCACGCCCAGGGCTGTGGGTATATAAGCAGCCCGTTCTGGGCATTCGAGTCAGTCTCTCCCAAGAAATCTAAAAGCGCTTCCACAATAAAGGTTGTTGAGAAGGATCTGGTTTGTCGCGTCTTCCTTGCTGGACAAGCGGGGCACGACAGTCCACTTCCATTTAGGGTTTTTGACAACCCAGGAATTAGAGGCCTCATGCTATTCCCTGTGTTTTTGGATGTCTGATTATAGCCCCTGGATTTTGTTCCTCACTATTCTGGACTGGTTGATATAAAAGCAGCATTCTTCTTAGAGGAAAAGGCGAAGACCACTTTCTCTCCCTGTAAGACCTTTTAGTCCCCACTGGTTCTGCAGCACCACTGCTGTCAGGGAATCAATATGTCACATGGTTTGGGTCAAGAGGTGTCTTGAAGATCGTTGTCAAACTGGGAAAGAACTGGAATTTCATGGGTCTTGCTTGACTATAGAAGAAGAGGGTTTTGTGCTGTTGATACAGGAAATGATGGTCTGTGATACTAACATACATATTGGCAAGACAAATATAGGCAGCTCCCATGTCTGTCTGGCCATTTTTTACAACATCTTTTCTCTGGTCAAAGAGGAAGCAAACAGAGAATTCACGGTTTTAGATGTAATGGTGGATATAGGGATGGCAGCAATTTGGATCAGCTCCTGGCTTCCAGCTATGGAGCAGTTTCTTGACCTTAATTGGAAAGACTGTTTGTTATCATTGGGGGTTTCTTGAATCTCAAGTTTCCAGACAGAAGGGCTACCCTGGATGGAAATGAGCAGAGGGAGATGAGAGGCCCACGTCTAATCCAGTAGGGTCAAGCACAGCTGCCGGAGTGGAGTCTCATTTTTCTGGGATTGAGGACAAGATGGTGGGAGGTCCTGATGTCCTCTGGAGTTTAAGAGAGCAGGGTCTCCTTGGGGTCGATGTGTAGAAAGAAGAGTCATTTTGAGGTGGAGGGGTGAACAGTTTGAGGTGAGACAGGTGGATCCAATGAGAGAGTCCCCTGAGTTTAGCAACTGTGGGGGTCACGAGAATTAACTTGAAGGGGTCTTGCCATTTAGGGGAGAGAGAGAGAGAGAGAAAGAGAGAGAGAGAGAGAGAGAGAGAGAGAGAGAGAGAGAGAGAGAGAGAGAAGGGTTAATGATCTGAATGGGGAGAGAAGAAGAGAAGAAGAATCTGGTCTCCAATGTTGACAGAGGGTAGGGGACAGTATATGGCCTTGGTAGATAGTGGTCAGCAAAGTTCCACAAGAGAGAACAGAGGTGGCAAAGTAATGGGGTGAGTAGATGGTCTGGGAGGGGAGAGCATTTAGGTGAGAGACCAGGAGTTAGAACTCACAGAAGAATTCAAAGGGTAAGATGAGGAGAGGCTGCTTAGGGAGAGCTTGTAGCCTGAAAAGAGCCAGGGGTAGGAGTTTTACCGAATTGAGGTGGAGTTCCTGTGACTGCTTGACAAGAGTGGTTTTTAGGGAGTGGCTAGTTCTTTCTACCTTTCCTGAAGACTGGGGGGTGATAAGGAACATAAAAGTGTCAGGGCTTTAGATACAGTTTAATAAATCTGGGTGGTGAATTCAGGACCATTGTCTGACTGGAGGGAGGCTGGGTCTCCAAACTGGGGGATGATGTCTTGAAGGAGGAGATCAGAGACTCTCCGAGTCCTTTTGTTGTTGGTGGGGAATGCCTCCAACCACCCAGAGAAGATGTCCACCAAGACCAGGAGGTACTTGGCACATTTGACAGTGGGCATGTGGGTAAAGTCAAGTTGCCAGTCAGTTCCAGGAAGGGAACCTCTAGCCTAATGGGTAGGAAAAGGGGTGCTATGATACCTGGAGTTGGGATCTGACATCTGACAGATTTTGCAAGAGGCAGTGATAGATTTTAAGAAACTTAAGTCCTCAGGAGTAGGCTGTAAGTGGGTCTTAACAAAGTAAGACAATGCTTGGCTGTTAGGATGAAAGAGTTGGTGAAGATAGGACAGAGTTTGACGAGTGTCAGTGGTGTAGGTGGGGATGTGGGTTGCAGTGTAAGAATGTCCTGGGGAGGGTGAGATGAGTATAGGCCCCTAAGGGCCGAAGCTCTAGCTGCCTCATCAGCTCGGTTGTTTCCCTTGGAGACAATAGAGTCGTCCGTCCGGTGGGATCTGCAGTGGACAATCGCAGTGGCTGTGGGAAGATGGGAGGCCTTAGCATGGCCATAATTTGGTTTGCACTAGTTATTGATCTCCTTTTGTGTAAGCAACCCGCGCTCCTTCCAGATAGCAGTGTGGGACAGGAGGATATGGAAGGCATATTTGGATTCTGTGTAGATGTTGAGGGATTGTCCCTGTGCCAGGTGAAAGACACAGGTAAGAGCTATTAGTTCAGCCTGTTGATTGGTGGTAGGGGCAGGGAGGACCTGTGCCTCAACCACCTTGTGACTGACTATAGCATAGCCAGCTGCTCTGGCTCCTTCATGTAAAAAGGAGCTGCCATCTTTATACCAGGTATAGATGGCCCCTAGACAATGTGCCCTCCTGTATGTGTGAAGGATGAGGTAGTAGTTCCTCTAAAGTTTCAGTGCAGGAGTGAGATAGGGAGCGGTTGGTATTTGGTCAAGGAAGAAGATTAGGAATATTAAGAGGTGGGCATGATTGGAAGGTGAGGGTGGAGTCTTCTATTAGTGCTATCTGAAGAGAAAGAAACCTGGAGGGAGGTAGAGTCTGTAAGCCTTTGAAAATTAGGAGCTGTGACAGGTTATGAGAGAAGAAGACGGTGATAGGTGACCCCAAGTTTAATTTTTTAGACTCTCGAATAAGGAGTTCAGCATCTGCTAAAGTATGTATACAAGGTGCCCATCCCTTGGTGGTCAGGTCTAGTGTTTTTTGACAAGTATGTTACAGGTACAAAAGAGGGTCCCAGTTTATGGCTTACAACTCCAAGAGCAAATCCCTCTTTTTTGGTTACATAGAGGGAGAAGAAACGGGTCAGTTCAGGAAGGGGCAAGGCCGAGGCCTGAAGGAGAGCCTTTGAAAAGGCTTGGTAACAGGTTTGAGAAGAGGTTCGTGGGTGGGGCCTAATGTTGCTTCATATAAGGTGTGGGAAAGGAGGGAAGAGAAAGGAACCCAGGAACAGAAAAAACTAGCTATTCCTAGGAATGATAAAATCTCTTTCTTTTTAGAGGAATCTGTTAGAGACTGCAATGGTTTGTATATGCTTGGCCCAGGAAGTGGCACTATTTGGAGTAGGCGTGGCCTTGTTGGAGTAGGTGTGTCACTGTGGGTGTGGGCTTTAGTACCCTCATCCTAGCTGCCTGGAAGCTAGTATTCTGTCAGAAGCCTTCAGATGGAGATGTGGAACTCTCAGCTCATCCAGTACCATGCCGGCCTGGATGCTGACATGCTCCCACCTTGATGATAATGGTCTGAATCTCTGAACCTGTAAGCCAGCCCCAATTAAATGTTGTTCTTATAAGAGTTGCCTTGGTCATGGTGTCTGTTCATATTTATAAAACCCTAGCTAAAACAGAGACTGAATTAGATTTTTTTCTATATAAGGTGGTTTGGGGTAATTGTTAATCTCAAATAGGTGATCTAAGGAGTGGACAAGTTGGACTTTAGAAGGTGAAACTCAGTAGCTTCAACTGGACAGGAAATTTAGAATAGCAGAGGTGTCATCTTGGCTGATTTCTAGAGGTGAGACTGCAGAGGAGAGTAACACCTGTGTAATGGACAATCACATTTAGGGAGAGACAGAGAAAGTGAGTCAGAATGCAGGGCCTGGCCAAACAGGTGTGGGCTGGCCTCGAACCCCTGAGGTGGAGCAGTCCAAGTGCGTTGAGTACAAAAGTGGATGTCAGGGTCGGTCCAGGTAAAGGCGAAGATGTTCTGTGACTCGGCATCTAGGGGGATAGAGAAAAATGCATCCTTGAGATCTAGGACCGAGAAATGGGAAGTCCCCGAGTGGATAGTGGAAAGAAGTGTGTAAGTGTGTAAGTTTGTAAGTGTGTAAGTGTGTAAGTGTGTAAGTGTGTAAGTGTGTAAGTGTGTAAGTGTTAGCCACAACAGGATGGACGGAACCGCTGCAGAATGACTGACCCGAGATCTTGAACCAGGCATTAGGTGCCATTAGGTTTCTTAACTGCTAGTGTAGGGGTGCTACAGGGGGAAGAGGTGGGATGGAGGAGTTTTTTCCTATGAAGTCAGAGATGATAGGCTTAAGTCCCCCGAGGCTCTGGAGAGAGAGGGTATTGAGCTTGGGTGATATACCTGGTAAGGTCCAGTAATTGGATGACAACAGGAGAATGGTGTTTAGCAACAGAAGGGTTCTGGACGTCCCAGACTTGGAGGTTACCTGAGAGGCTGGTGAAGGAAACATGTTAGAGCCAGTAGGTTGGGTGGCTAGACAGAGGAGGAGAGGGGCTGCTGACGAGTTTTGGTTTAGGTGAATGGAGGAAGTAAAAGAAATAGAGAATCCCAACTTACCTAGAAGATCCCTTCCCAATAAGGGGACAGGACATATTTGCCCTACCAAAAAGGAATGGGTGAAAGGAACACCCCTAAAAATTCAACTAAGTGGTGGAATCTGGTGAGGTTGGTAAGGATGTCTTTCTGACAGTAGGAAAACAAGGAGGAGAGGTGGGTCCCCAAAACTCTCTCAGGACTGAGTAAGTGGCCTCAGTGTCCCTCAGTGTCCAGGAGGAAGGAGATGAGCCACCCAGATATGATGATGACTACCCCGGGCTCCCTGCTGGTGATGGAAGTGGTCGGGTCAAGGGAGCTAGGGCCTCTTCAGTCATCCATAGTCATGCCTAGATCAGCCTGAGGGTGACCTGGGAGTGAAGTCCTTCTCTCCTGTGTGGCATGAGAGCAGTCCACAGCCCAATGTCCCTCCTCGTGGCCCTTTGGCATGGCCTTGTTGGCTTGCAGTATTGACCGCATTTGAAGCAGGGACCTGGTAGTTCCCGAACATTAGAAGGCCAGGAAGCCCAGGCAGTGGCTGAGGCTGGTCACACAGCCTCTGCCAGCATATGATATTTTTGTCTTCCGGCCTTTCCATCTTCACTTTCAAGGCCAGTGCCAAAATTTCTGCCTGTGTAGTTAGGGGCCCCCTTTCTAAGTGTTGAAGTTTGGCCTTAATGTTGGGGTAGCTTTGGGAAAAGAAGTAGGTCATCAGGAGCTGCTCACCTTCTGGGTTTTTAGGGTCTAAATTAATATATTGTAAGAAGGCCTTTGTAAGGCTCTCTAAAATTTGAGACAGTTTTTCTTGTTTATCATGGATGACCTCTTGGCTCTGGGGAAGACTGATGAGAAGAGGAAGCTGAGGAGGCTGGGGAAGGTGCAGAGGCTGGTCAGTGATGGTAAGGGGGAGGTGCATTATCTGGACTGAAGAGTAGAAGTTTCGTCTGGTATTCATAGCTAGAAGGAGTTGAGTTGGGGGACGGGAAGAGCAAGGAGAGGGTTTGGAGTGAAGACAGGTGAAAGCTTGGACATAGAGGACTCATGAATTTACCGGATCACCAGCAGCATGTACGAAGATCTTTTAGAATGGCAGGATCAAAAGCACCGTTACTCATCCACTCGGAGTCAAGTGCGAGGCCAGACCTGATTACAAAGGTGAGTAAGTTTGGAGACTGTGAAGTCAGGCGCTAGTTTTAGAGGTTGAGAGCTTCCAGGAAGCACTCCAGTGGGGAGCCTGGAGGGATACTTAAAGACTAGATACCCATTGGGTGAGAGACATTATTTAAGTATTCTTACTGGTGTCCCAAGGACAAATTAATGATAAATCAATCTTACCACAGGATCCTGAGGGTCATAGATTAATGAACTATAATGAGTTGCCCATCTAGATTTACAGAGTCATCACACGGAAGTTAGTGGCTAAGAGCTGTGGGCCTAACGTCCAAGATGTGGGCCCAGGGTTCGAGGGAGAACAGTTTACCATCATCACATCACATGAAATAAATCGAGAGAAAAAAACTGCTTCCCAGACCACGAGAGGGAGAGGGTTCACCGAAGGGTAGAAGTCTTAAAATGAGGAGTCAGCTAGAAGGCTGGTCATAAAGATGGTGGATAAATCCATCCCTTAGACCTGTAGAGGGTGGCCAGTCCTCTCCTGGGACCAGGGGCCTTTTATGCCAACTGGGACAGGAAGGTCACCAATCTTCCGGTGTTTGGATGGAGTCGAATGGTCCTGTTGCCAGAGAGTGAGCCTGTGTGGTAGCAGGTATGAGGTTTGAGCGTGGGGCTTAACCCACGTGGCAACAGCCACTCCACTTGGTTGTAGGCTCTGCGAACCCCCCTGGACCTATGCAGTGGGTCCTCACCTGCATTTCGGCACCTAGGTTAGAATAGGTGGCACAGTCCCGGAAAATTATACTATGGGACAAGTCTCAAGTGGGAAGTTTTATTGGCAGAGGCGGCCTCTGGGAAACGGTGAGAGGGAAGAAGGGACTGCAGGAGGGGGGGGGGAGGGGGATGAGTCTTTAAGTGGGTGTGATGCATGTGCAACGGGACCTGCAGCAGGTACCATGGCAGTGGTTGCAGGAGCTGCACCGTCCACAGATGAGCCTGCTGCTAAGGATGATCCTTGGGCATTTGTCTACCCAACTGGGCAGATTTTCTGCAGAATAATGAATATGTAGTTTCTTGTAGTAATGCTATGTGGACAATTGATGCTTTCATAATTCATAATAATAGTTCTATGGCATTCTAAGATCTAAACCAACAATTCTGAGCCCTGTATACTATGAAAGCTGCCATTATAACTCTGTAAGCATTCATGTGTCACAGGCTAATTGCACTAGGATAAAAAGCGGGCTTGTGTCACACTTACGATCAGGGAAAACCATTCCTTCCAGGATGGCTGGGAAACCATTATCTGATAACCGAAGGTCATAAACTGAGATTGGACAATTTATTGCAGGTACAAGGAAAAAGATAAAATATTGACTAGATGTACCGATACAGCATGTTTCAATACTAATGAAACACAAGGCAGATGATTGGCTCTTGAGAAAACCATGCTACCTTTGAGTTTATGCGTTGAACTGTTGAAGTCTTTTAGAAAAGATGCTGGAGTCTGATTTGACCGCGGACCCTGAGAAGACGTAAGGATTAAGCAGAGCACTGCAGAGCAACTCCCTGTTCACTTTCTCTTAGAAGTAAAGATTCAAATCTAGTTTTGAAGTGAGTCCTTTCTGGGAGAGTAACTTTCTCTAGCTGACAAGGAGTTAATAAACTCCCAGCCTTGGGCCCCAGGGCTGCTTTGATAGACTGCAGGAAAAGGAAGAACTTCTTTATCAACCTCCCACTGTTTAACAACTGGGTGTTAACCATCATCACAGGCCTGTGGTTTCAGGGCTCAGAATAACACAGACTCAAGAAAGGTAAACAGTAAGAGTAACCAACTTTTACTTTTGCAAAACCAACTTTTGCCCACCGAAAATCCCTGACACTTACCCAGTGACTGCCTTCCAGAGAGAACCGGTGGTTGGGCAGGGCTCCCAGCAGGTGCCAGTTGAACCACAGCCCCATGGCTCCATGACTCTCATCCTGGTTCTCATCACTCCTCATCTGATATGTGATGATCCCTGATAGCTACTTACATCATAACCTCCATCCTCTGTGTGTGTGTGTGGAAGGGGGGTGGGGTGGAGAGAGAGACAGAGAGACAGAGAGAGGGGGTGAGAGAGAGACATACACACACAGAGACAGAGAGGAAAAGAGGGGTGGAGAGAGACAGAGAGGGGGTGGAAAGAGACAGTCAGAAAGGGAGAGGGGTGGAGAGAGAGAGTGAGAGACAGAGAGGGCATGGAAAGAGAGAGAGAGGCATAACCAGTGTGGGACGCTAATTGAGGGCAGGGATGGGGCAGGGGACTCAGAACACAGTTTGATCTTCTGACTCCAGAACACAATTATGGCAATAAATATGAGTGCACTGCAATATTTAAAGAAACCAAGGAATAGAGTTGTATTTCAGGGGTGGAGACCCCACCTAAAACCCCCAGGGAGGAGGTGGACATAGAACCCTGTGACCACACTAGAGGTGGTGGGGGCTGGGACAATGGAGTTGACAATTGAGGCAGACTAAACTCTCATGCAATAGCCATCTTTATTCAAAGCCCCGGATTTTGTTTGTTTGTTTGTTTGTTTGTTTTCGAGACAGGGTTTCTCTGTGTAGTCCTGGCTGTCCTGGAACTCACTCTGTAGACCAGGCTGGCCTCGAACTCAGAAATCCGCCTGTCTCTGCCTCCCAAGTGCTGGGATTAAAGGCGTGGGTCACTGTGTGCAGGGACAACTATGCAGTACGGGCGCAAGTTCTACAGTCAAAGTCTGCAGGCCTGTGCCTTGGCGGGAGCCCCGGCCTGGGAACTACTGTGTTGAGTCCCTGCGAGCCTCCTGTTTCTAAGGAAGATGCTCCTGTCACTCGGGTGGCTCTAGCCAATCAGGGTCTCGAGGCGGACTTGAGTGGAGGCGGGAACTTCCGGCCGGCCAATCTCAGGTTTGCCTGTGAGTCTGAGGACGCGCTGGTGTGTCCGGTGCGTTGCGCTGTGACCGGCTGCCTGGAGCCGTGAGGACAGCGGGCGAGCTGGGACTCGGCGCCATGGTGAGCGGGGCGCCGTCCCCACGCGGGGAGGATCCGCGGGAGCCCGTGGGCGTTGTCCCGGGGTGCGGGACCCGGCGGCGAGACGCGGCGCCCGGTGCGATTCCGTTCGTTCTTTGCACCTCGCAGGCGGAAGCGGGACGTCTGAGTGACGTATTCCCCTGACTGCGCCTGCGCACACGTGTGTTAGTGCCACAGACCCACTGTTTCCCGGCCTCAGGTGTCAGCACTGACGGGACGTTAACTGTGCGTGTGTTCTAAGTGTCCTCTCACGTTCTGCTGATTCTTTATTCCTTCTCAGACAGCGCAGTCTTTACTGCAGGTGAGGGGAAGTTCTGAAGTCAGATGGCGGCGCTGTGCGCTGTGTGTTCAGTCTGTGCTGCTCAGGTTCTCGTCCACGATGACCTTTGTCATCGGGTTCTGTCGTTCGCTGCAGGAATCGTTAGGCTCTTTAGTGGACATTTGTTGAATCTGTAGCGCAGATTCTGTACTGAAATAATACTGAGACTTCTTGTCTACGATCTCGCAACTTCTCTCCTTTGTTCGAGTTCTTTGATTCTTTTAATTACAAAGTTATACATTTGGCTGCAGACATTTGTTCCATTTTTGTGTATATCTCCATATCACTTATATGTCAGCTTATCAAGTATGACATATAAGTGATATGGAGATCTGTGTTTTTAATTTACTAAATATTTTTTATGTGCATGAGTGTTTTGCTTCCATATATGTGTGTTTATCACTTGGGTGTTTGGCGCCCATAGAAGACAGAAGAGGTCATTAGATGTTCGCCGCTAGGATCTGGGGATAATTTTGGGCCACCATGCTATTGCTGGCCAACAAACCCAGGCCATCTGTCAGAGCAATAAGTAGTCTTAACTGGTGAACCATCTCTCTAATCTTAAACGTGACAGATTTTCAAACTTTTACATGCGTGTGTACATTCACAAGCTGAAATCGCAGTCTTGAGAGAATTAAGGCTGTATTAAGTATGTGGCTGGAGGTTGGAGGTGTCTCAGAGGTACGCCAGCTGGATTTGGTCATCCTGACAGGGTAGAGCAAGCTGGCCTGTGGCCTTATGGACAGTGTATTCTCTTGGTTAGTGATTGATGTAATTATGCCTTTCCCATGGTGTTTGGTGCCATCCTGGGCCAGCATGCAGCTCTGGGAGTCTCAGCAACCCATATGTTGGTGGGTTTTATCAAAGGAAAACTTAGCCTCATATAATTTCTGTGTATTTTAAATAAACCAAAATTGCATAATTCTCATTCCATTCAAGCCAGACCCTGTGTCTTTCTCACTGCTGCCCGTTGAACTGAATCATGGCCTGCTTTCCAATCTCTCTTCTTGGTTGTGGTGGAGCTTCACTATGAGACTTGAGGACTCTACGTTGAGTTCCAGGTTTACTGTGCTGTGTTTAATTTTGGACAGAGCTTTACCTCCTTTGAAATCTTTGGGCTGGACAAACATTTGAAGATATCTAGTGTTAGGGTCCACCCATCCAAAGTTACACCAGCAGGCGTGTATAACTGGTTTTTTTTTTTTTTTTTTTTTTTTTTTAAGGAGAAAAAAAATAGGGTGTTATTGTTGATGTCTAAGTGAGCTCTTTGAGTCCAAGCAGAAGGTTGGTGGACTTCTGTCAGTGCCAAAGAGTGTCCTTGGCCAGAAGATGTCACTTGTCCTCTTTTGCTGTATCCACTCCCATGTGACAGTGTAAACCAGAATGTAAAAGAGAGTAGGAAAAACAGGATGCTAGCTCTCACAGTTGGGAGGCAAGATTGGGAGGGGCCTCCCTGTGTCCCCTGTGGGGAATCGATCACTCTCCTCCTGCTGATCCTGGTGTTCTCCTTGGGAACCCCACATGGAAGTACTAGGTATTGTTCAGTGTCCGCATCCTCCCCCAATTCAGAGTGTTCAGCTCATGATCCCAACTGGTGGATACTGGTGGGGTTGCTGAGGGGGGAGGAGTGAATACCAAACAAGTGGCCATGAAGAGACTTCAGGTGGCCAGTGTGCCTCGGGAGTCAGGCTTTCATGAGACAGCTCGTTTAATTCAGGAACAACAGCTATTTAAGCATTTGTGGGGTGACTATGTGCTATAGGGGTGGATAGATATTGTTGGCTTGGG
Source organism: Arvicanthis niloticus (assembly GCF_011762505.2). Taxonomy (NCBI): domain Eukaryota; kingdom Metazoa; phylum Chordata; class Mammalia; order Rodentia; family Muridae; genus Arvicanthis; species Arvicanthis niloticus. Next base: position 815,961 of record NC_133429.1, on the reverse strand, counting down.
CCAGGATGCCCGGAGAGACGCATACGGAATAGTTCCAGGTGATGCTGGACATGACTATATAATGGGAGACTGCGTTTAACCTGGGTCCTGAGCTACGTGACCTCATGTGGCACAAAGGTGAGGGCACAGGACTGTGTGCACTACAGGCCTGGGCCAGTTGGGGAGTAATCCTACTCCTGCCTATTACAGGACAAGATTTCTGGGGTTGGACTTTGTTTGCCCCTATCCTTGCTCGGGCCCAGCTCTTCTGGCCCCACAGCTCCCTGGCCCTGCACTGTCTTCTGTAAGTACTTCAAGGTGAAATTGGGGTATCAGTTGTCAGGGTTCAGGAGGGCTGAAGTGCTAGTCAAAGGCTGGGCAATGTGGCCTTTTCAGAAGCATCTGATCTGAAGGGATAGGGGAACAGTTAGATCAACTGGAATAGTTTATATCAGCTCTCAGGAAGTCCAGAGTTCAGCAGGTTGCAGTCGCAGGTGGCTCCCTGCGTGATGTCTGCCAGCCAAGTGGGAATAACTGGTGAAGGAGTGTAGTGAGAATTTTGGTTTTTCTTTTGAAGACTTATTTATTTACTTAATTAATGTGAATACACTTGAATAAACTGTCTCTTCAGACACCAGAAGAGGGCATCAATCCCATTACAGATGGTTGTGAGCCACCATGTGGTTGCTGGGAATTGAACTCAGGACCTCTGTAAGAGCAGTCAGTGCTGTTCACCATCTCTCCAGCCCAAATTTTGTTTTGTTTTTAAAAAGAAATATTGTTGGGGACTGCTCTGTCAAGTGTTGGACCCCGTACTGCTAAAAGCTTGGGGGCCAAAATTGTTAGAGCCTGCACTGCCCCAAGCTTTGGGGGCTAAATTGTTCTGGCTCGTACTGCTGCTCCGGTCTGCCGGTCAGGGTTCAGCAAGAGAGAGAGAGTGAGGGCGGACGTGAAGAATGGAGACCAGACAGAGTGTGATTCAGTCCCGTTTATTCTCAAGTCTCTCTTCCTAGTCTTAGTCCTAGTGCCTCCAAGTTCCAAGTTTTTTTTCCCACTTTTGTCTGCCTCTCACCTTTTATAAGTCTCACTTCTTAAGTCACGCCTTTAAGTTATACCTTTAAGTCACACACACCCAAGGGAAAATCCTGGGTATATAAAACAAGATGTTATCAGAGTGTGCTCAGTTGTTGTAGGCTGTTGAAAACAAGTCTCTTTTCAGGGTATATGGCTCAAGATGGCTGTAAGGATGATAGCCGCCTTCTGTCGGCTCCCCACAAAATATTATGGAAAATGTTTCATTTAGCCCCAGGTGTGGGATGTGGGGCTGCTTCAGACCGTCCACAGCAGCTGAGTATGACTTGCCTCGTGCTCTAGCAGAGGTGTGGTTTTTGCCAGTGGCAGATAGTTTCTGCAGTTGTGTGATGTTTGGAATTCTGGGGACTTTTCAAAGTGTATGTAAATGTTGGGGCCCCAAGAGTTGGTGGGTTGTTGGTTGCTGTTGGTTGTTAAGTAGTCATGGGCAGGGAAGAAACAAGAAGAATAAATTAGATATCCTGAAGGTGAAGATCTTCCATCTAGTGTTAGAGGTTCGTTCAAAGTACTGAAGAAAAGGAGTGGAAAGGCTGGAAGGAAGAAACCTACAAGGCAGTCAGAGTCTGGCTCAAAGGGGAGCAGCCCCAGACCAGGGAAATCCCGTTTTCACAGATGGAGAGGTGTAGAAACTCAGTGTACTTACCTGTACGTATCTGGAGTCCATTTGACGTGGGACAAGTGGATCCAGATTGTAAAACTTCTTTGATTTCCCCTGAAGCTTACATGAATTTTCAGTTTACAAAAAGGGATGTATTAACATTACCATTGTATTGAAATCTACATGGTAGAAAAAGTAGTTAACAGGTGTCTGTAAGACAGTAGGAGTAGCCTTTGGGTCTCAACAAAACTATAGTTTTAGGTTTAAAAGGCGTAATTTTTATTTTCAGAGAGCAAGGTATAGTTTGGATAGAAATAGTTTAGCATGATGAAAAGCATTTTTTAAGTTACATCTAGATGACAAAGAAAACTCAAAATCCCTGTCCGCCTACATTTTAAAAACCTACTTCAAATAAGGATTCAGTCTCTCCTCTCTCCTACCACGCAGCAGAGGTGGAGGAGGAGAAAAGTCATTAGGATCAGGGAAGTGGACCTGTTCAGCAAGAGTTATGTGGAGTGAGCTTGATCTTCGTTGGCAGCAGTTCAGTCCCATAGCAAACACCAAATGTGGCTCAGCAGCTGCAGACCTGAAAGAACTGTTAGGCTCCAGCCGGCTGAGGGCAGAAGGAAGCAGCGCATGGTCCTTGGTAAGCTCTCAGTGGCAGCGTAGTGACGCATGCCAAGTGCTCGGGTCTCGGCTCACGCCCACGGTCTGTGGTGTCACGTTTATACTCCTTCCTCAAATGTCCTTCCGCATGTTTGTATATCAGTACATCATTTGATATTACAAGCTTTCCAAAGAAGTCAGTAGTTTCCACTTTATCCTGAGCTTGTGACTGAGTAATCAGCAGTCGGTCCATCAAACCCTCAACTTCCGAAATCTTAAGAGTCATAACAGCACAGAAGGGAAAGAAATCTGAAACTTTTTAAAAAAGATTTATTTATTTTATATAAATTCCACTGCTATCTTCAGACACACCAGAAGAGGGCATCAGATCCCATTACAGATGGTTGTGAGCCACCATGTGGTTGCTGGGAATTGAACTCATGTCCTCTGGAAGAGCAGTCAGTGTTCTTAAAGGCTGAACCATCTCTCCAGCCCGAAACATTTTTTGAAAAAAATTTCTGTATATTTTAAATTATTTTTTTGATCCTTAGAACTTAGACTTTGTGTCGGTTTTGAACTTTTCTTTTTAGTTTT